>NW_004444069.1:6585662-6626235 GCF_000243295.1 Trichechus manatus latirostris | reverse complement strand
TAACAACCTGCAATAATGCATAATGCAGATGACACAACCTTGCTTGCTGAAAGTGAAGAGGACTTGAAGCACTTACTGATGAAGATCAAAGACCACAGCCATCAGTATGGATTACACCTCTACATAAAGAAAACAAAAATCCTCACAACTGGACCAAGAAGCAATATCATGACAAACAGAGAAAAGACGGAAGTTCTCAAGGATTTCATTTTACTTGGATCCACAATCAACGCTCATGTAAGCAGCAGTTAAGAAATCAGACGACGCACTGCATTGGCCAAATCCGCTGCAAAAGATCTCTTTAAAGTGTTAAAAAGCAAAGATGTCACTTTAAGGACTAAGGTGCACCTGACCCAAGCCATGGTGTTTTCAATTGCCTCATATGCATCTGAAAGCTGAACAATGAATAAGGAAGACTGAAAAAGAACTGATGCCTTTGAATTATGGTGCTGGTGAAGAATATTGAATATATCATGGACTGCCAGAAGAACATACAAATCTGTCTTGGAAGAAGTACAGCCAGAATGTCCCTTAGAAGTGAGGATGGTGAGACTTCATCTCACAAACTTTGGACATGTTATCAGGAGGGACCAGTCCCTGGAGAAGGACATCATGCTTGCTAAAACAGAGGGTCAGCGAAAGAGAGGAAGACCCTCAACGATATAGACTGACACAGTGGCTGCAACAAGGAGCTCAAGCATAAGCCCACTGTGAGGATGGTGCTGGACCGGGCAGTGTTTTGCCTGTTGTACACAGGGTTGCTACGAGTCGGAACAGACTGGATGGCACCTACCAACAACAACATTAAATGTTCTTTATTGTTTTTGGAAATTGGTAATTGGTCTGTGATTATTTTTAGTTAATCATAAAAGCTGACTGGCCAGCACAGGTAAGTATTTACAGATAAATACTAATACTACAGGAAACAAGCCTTTTAATAATATTTCTTAAAACATTTTTAAAAACCACTATATGAATTATAGAGCCCTGGTGGTACAGTGGTTAAGTGCCACGGCTGCTAACCAAAAAGTCAGCAGTTCGAATCCACCAGCTGCTCCTTGGAAACCCTATGGGGCAGTTCTACTCTGTCCTATGGGGATGCTATGAGTCAGAACTGACTCCACAGCAATGGGTTTTTGGTTTTGGTTTTATGTGAATTATAGTTTTAAACACAACAATTTTGAAAAAAATCCACATATCATGAAAACAAATATTTATACTGTAAAAACACAACCTAAATATATACTGTACTTGGCAAAATAAAAAAAAAAAAAAAAAACAAGATTGGAGAAAGATGGACAACGTGAAAAAGGTAATAGGGAAGTAAATGCCTATATGTCAAAAATCTTGATTTTAAAATAATGAATCTATTTTTTAACTGTTGTGTGTCATCAAGTCCATTCCAACTCATAGCGACCCTACAGAACAGAGCAGAACTGCCCCATAGGGCTTTCTAGGTTGGATTGCCAGGTCTTTTCTTCTGTAGAGCTGCTGGTGGGCTGGAACCTCCGACCTTTTGGTTTGCAGCCAAGTACTTAACCACTGTGCCACCAGGGCTCTTATTTTTTATAACTAACCTCCCCCCTGCCCCCCCCCCAAAAAAAAAAGATTTGAGGAAGTTCAATAACTTACCCAAAGATTCAATATTACAGACAGGTAAGACTTAAAAATTTCAAGAACTTCTATTAATGACATGGCATTATAGTTACAAACATACTAACATTTTCTCTATAAACATGAGCATCTCCCTTTCGTGAGCTTCCATACGGTTTTCTACAATGTTAGGATCTAGCCACACTCTACCCTAGACATATATTCACCTATACAGAGAAAGTCTAGTGACAAGTAGGACCAGCTGCAGAATTTACGGGGACCCGTGCAAAACGAAAATGCAAGGCCCCTTGCTCAAAACTAAAGAATTTCAAGGCACTGACAGTAGAACATTAAGCTAAGCATGGGGCCCTTCTAACTGCACAGGTTGAACGCTCATGAAGCTGGCCCTGGTGACAAGTATAGACACAGTTCTGACAAAATATCGTAACCTGATTCTAGAAAAGGGCCTGGCACATGAAAGGGGCTCAATACTAGCTGTTTCATGGGAATCCTAGGAGTTCAGTTCCACAAAAGGTCCCTTAAAGCCCACTGCTACTTCATCTCATCTAGTTAGAAAACTTAACCAATTAAATATGACGCCATTTAGACATCTGGAGCCCTGGTGGTGCAGTGATTAAGCAGGGAGCTGCTAACCAAAAGGTTGGCAGTTCTAATTCACCAGCCGCTCCTTGGAAACCCTACGGGGCAGTTCTACTCGCCTATATGGTCACTAGGAGTAGGAATCGACTTGACAGCAATGGGGAATTAAACATCTAGGTCCCTGGGTGGTGTAAACAGTTTGCATTCAACTATCAACGCCCATGGAAGCAGCAGTCAAGAAATCAAATGACGTATTACATCGGGCAAATCTGCTGCAAAAGACCTCTTTAAAGTGTTGAAAAGCAAGGATGTCACTTTGAGGACTAAGGTATGCCTGACCCAAGCCATGGTATTTTCAGTAGCCTCATATGCTTGCGAAAGCTGGACAATGAATAAAGAAGACTGAAGAAGAACTAATGCCTTTGAATTATGGTGTTGGCAAAGAATATTGAATATACCATGGATTGCCAGAACAAACAAATCTGTCTTGGAAGAAGTACAACCAGAAGCGAGGATGGCAAGACTACATCTCACATACTTTAGACATGTTAGCAGGAGGGACCAGTCCTTGCAGAAAGACATCATGCTTGGTAAAGTAGAGGGTCAGCAAAAAAGAGGAAGACCCTCAACAACATGGACTGACACAGTGGCTGCAACAAAGGGCTCAAGCACAGCAAAGATCGTGAGGATGGCACAGACGGGACAGTGTTTCATTCTGTTGTACACAGGGTCGCTATGAGTTAGAATCGACTCTACAGCACCTAACACAAACAACACCAACCTAAAAGTTGGCAGTTCAAACCCACCCAGTCAGCACCATGGAAAAAAGGTCTGGAGACCTGTATCCATAAAGATTACAGTCAAGCAAATCCTAGGGAGCACAGTTCTACTCTGTAACACATGGAGTTACCATGAGTCAGAATCAACTCAAAGGCAACAGGTTTTATTTTATTTTTAAATTAGACATCTGGAATCTACCAAACACTGACAGGGAACAAAGAAACAATGCGTATTGAATATATTTCATAATGCTAAATTAAAAAGCTAGTAGTCAAGGTCGAGCACTTCTTGATATTAGGATCCCAAAAAATACCTCTTTTCCCAACCTCAACTCTGTCTTCAAGATATAAGATATAGCAGCTGGTGAGCAGTTAACACAATGACATCCAACACAGAGATTTTTTTTTCCCCCTGGAAGGGGAAAAATCCCTTCAGAGGACAAAATAAGTCATCTGATTTGAGTACAATGAGTCACTTCAAGTTATATTTTTTTAGTTTTGATGTGACATGTTTTTCCTGGGACTCTTTAGTTCCCATTTCTGCATAATTTTCTCCCTTTCAAATCTCCTCTATCTACCTTCACCCCTTAGTACATTCAAGCCACCTGATCATTCCAGGTTTTTTTTAAAAAAAAAAAGGGAGGAGGCCTGACAAGTGATAAGAGAGTGGCTTATACAAAGGACGGTCCTTGAGATTTTAGGGGAAGAGGATTCCAACCCAACGTTTCACGTAAGATGGATACCTCCATTTATGCTGTTAGCAATATTACATGCAAAGGTAAGAAGAGATTTTAGGAAGTATAATGCGGAAGAGGGAGAGGATCCCAACCCAACCTTTCACACAAGCCTGGGCCTATTCACTACCCTAACAAGATAAGATACCACTATTAATGTTGTTGATACTATTACATGTAAAGGGTTTGTTAGATGTTATATGGGTACCAACTAAAATTATAACTGTAAACAGTTCAATCTTACTCAGGAAAAGAAAGCTAATAATTCTCAGGAATCCACTCTGCCAGGGCACTGTACTACGCACTTTACATTATTACTGTAATTAATCTGAAGAACAATGCTATCAGATAGGGATCAATACTCCATTTTACAAGTAAGAAACTGAGGCTCAGAAAGGTTAAGTAATTTGCATAAGGTTATCTAGTTGGTTGGCCCAAATAAAACTCAGGTATATCTGACTCTGAATTACAACTCTGACAATAAGGTTTCTATCCATCAAGTGTCTACCTTAATGTAACTACTACAGCTTATGTAGCAACAGCAAAAGCCTACTACACAAGACTGAGAGTTACAAAAAGACACGTTGTATTAATTTATGAAAGCAACAAATATTTATTGTAGGCCAACTCCTTGCCAAGCCCTGTTCTAAGAGCTGGGTATAAAGCAGTGAACAAGACAGCCAGGAGATTACGTTCCAGCAGCAGATTGTAGTGGGCTGAACTGTGTCCCTCCCAAAAAAATATGTCAAATTCCTAGTCCCTAGTACCTGTGAATGTGACCTTATTTGGAAATGAGATCTGTGAAAACGTATTTAAATTCAAGATCCTGAGATGAGATCATCCTGGATTTAGAGTGGCGAAGAATACTGAACATTGAATATACCATGGACTGCCAAAAAAATGAACAAATCTGTCTTGGAAGAAGTACAGCCAAAATGCTCCTTAGAAGCAAGAATGGTGAGACTATGTCTCACATACTTTGGATGTGTTATCAAGAGGGATCAATCCCTGGAGAAGGACATCAGCTTGGTAGAGGGTCAGCAAAAAAGAGGAAGACCCTCAACGAGACAGACTGACACAGTGGCTGCAACAACGGGCTCAAGCATAACAATTGTGAGGATGGCGCAGCACCGGGCAATGTTTCATTCTGTTGTACACAGTGTCGCTATGAATCGGAATTGACTCAACGGCACCTAACAAAAACAACTAAATCCAACAACTGATGTCCTTAGAGGAGAAAGAAGAGAAAGAGAGAGAAGCAAAAGGGAAAAGGCAATGTGAAGACTGAGGGAGAGATTGGAGTTATATAGCCCCAAGCCACGGAAAGCCAAGGATTGTTAGAAACCACCAGAAGCAAGCAAGGAGAAGCATATAACAGATTCTTTCTTCCTCAGAACCTCTAGAAGGAACCAACCCAACTAACATATTGATTTTGAACTTCTAGCCTCCAGAACTGTGAAAGAACAAATTTCTGTTCTTTTAAGCCTCCCAGCTGATAGTATTTTGTTATGGCAAGTGACATCCTCGCCCCTGCAATGAAACCATCTTATCAAGGTCATCAATGACCTCCACTTTGCCAAATTCTATTGACAATTCTTCGTCTTCCTTTACTTTTTCAGCATTTGACAGAGCAGAATTCTCCCTCCATCATGAAACACTTTCTTCTGCTGGTTGCTGGGACTCCATGCTCTCCTGACTTTCCTCCTACCTCAGTGGCTATTCCTTCTCAGTCTCCTTTTCTGGGTCCTCTTTTATCTCCTGACCTCCAAATGTTAGAGTGGCTCAAGACTCAGTCTTCTGATCTGTTCTCTTCCAACCTCACTCCCTAGGTCAGTGTCCATTCTCATGATCTGACATATCCTGACAACGCCTAGATTTGTATCCCCAACCCCAATCTCTTGTCTGAACTGAAATCCTATATCCATAACCTATTTAACATCTCCACCTGGATAAACACTAGGCAACATAAACTTAACATGTTCAAAACAGATAATTTCTCCCTCCATATCTTATCTTTCAATTTTCCCCAACTCAGTAAATGACAACTCCATTTTTCCAGCTGGTTAGGCTAAAAATCACTGTGGCAGAGATAGCTAAACCAAAAACTCGTTGCTGTCAAATTGATTTCGACTCATGATGACCCCACGTGTTACAGAGCAGAACTGCTCCATATGGTTTTCTTGGCTGAAATCTTTACAGAAGCAGATTTCCAGGCCATTCTTCCGTGGCACCACTGCGTGAGTTTGACCCAGCAACCCTTCGGTCAGTAGTCAAGCACAAACCATTTGTGTCACCCAGGAACCTATAAAACCAAACTCATTGCCACTGAGTCAATTCCAACTCATGGCAATCCCATGTGTTATACAGTAGAAGATAGGTTTTCTTGCCTATGATCTTTATGAAAGCAGTTTGCCAGGGCTTTCTTCCACAGAGTTGCTGGGTGGGTTCAAACTGTCAGTCTTTAGGTTAGCAGCCAATTACAAACTGCCTGCACCACTCAGGCTCTAGAGATAGCTAGCTGATTGCCTCCTAATTTGGCCACCCTTGCATCTAGGTGTGACTATGTAAGTAATTATATTGTGAAATTTTCTGATCATGCCCTTAAGAGATGGAAGCATGCCCATACCTACCTTTTTAATCCCTTCCTGAGAACTGGAGGAGCCCTGGTGGCACAGTGGTTAAAGCGCTTGGCTGCTAAAAGAAAGGTTGGTGGTTTGATCCTACCAGCTGCTCTGCAGGAGAAAGACGTTGCAATCTGCTTACTTAAAGATGTACAGCCTTGGAAACACTGTGAGGCAGTTCTACCCTGTCCTATAGGGTCTCTGTGAGTCGGAATCAACTCGACAGCAGTGGGTTGTTTGGAGGACTGGAATGCAGATATACTGGCAGGAGGTGGGGCAGCCATCTTGGACTGTAAGTTAGATGTTTCATATTAAGGATGACAGAGCACAAAACAGAATGAGTCTGGCTTACTAGTTACTAAACCAGCTCTCAACTACCTACCCACACTTTTACTTAAGAGAAAAATTAACTTCTGTTTTGGTCAAGCCATTATTATTTTGGCCCTCTTTGCTGCAGCAGTCAAACCAACATCCTAACTTATATATAGAATCTGGAAATGAATCGACCTGAACAGAATATAAATATACGGCATTGGCTTAGGGGTCAGCAAGGCACAGATATTACACGAGGAAAGCTAATGACCAACAACGGAACTTTTGGTAAAACCTGTGACATCCCAGAAAACAGCCTGCGTTCCAACATGATCTGTAATTCTAGGGGAACTGGTTGGGCAATTCAGAATTTGGGTGCTTGTTGGCTTCTTGCCATTTTAAGCAAGAAGTCCCACAAGAATAGGATGGACTCAAGCTACAGCTTGCTGACGTGCATGCAGAGAGAAAAGGGAATCTAGGCCTGCCTAAGGAATGTCCATGGTCTACAGTCTAGGTTTACTTAGTCTGGTTACCGGGGGCCAAGTAAGGTTGAAAGAGTCAGGGGGGGAAGGAATTTAACCCTTTTATGCTCATGGGTACCTCTAGGGGCCAAGGACTTTTTCTGCCTCTAAAGGTTTATTGGGACACTGCTGTGCCACTGACAGTGTGTGCTGCTGCAAGGCAGGGCCCTATATAACTGAAATCAAAGAAATGGGTGTATGCTGCAAATTATTGTTTTTATAGAGTATTGTATGAGGTGTCTCAATTTTAGGTTGGAAAAACTGAAATTTTGAAAATTTTTGTTACACATATGTACCAACAGACCCCAGTGGGGACTCTAGGGTATAATTAGTGGTACTTCGTATGTACCACCAAATACTTAGGGTAGGCTTGTGCGAAGGGGCAAGAAAAAGAAATCCATACTACCTACCAAAAATTCAAGACACACTCAATGATTCAGCATGCTTCCATTAATGAAAACACATGGTGCCAACAAAAAACTTCAAAGCAGAAAATAATTGGTTCACAAAAGGGTTAACAGGTAACTTATATTTTAATTGAAAGGTTCCTGAATCATGAGGAGCCTCATTCATGCCTGGTGGAGAGAACTATACATCACCTAGGGATCCTAGACTCTGAAGTTGACTTGAGGTTGTCTCCCTTGGGAAGCTGCAGAGTGTGTTTTAGATGTGGGATGGAAAGAGGGGCATAGCATGTTCTCCCCTTCTGATATAAGAGAACTTTTAGCTGAACACACAGCCACCGGTAAAGATTATTTCCCAGTCTTGCAGGCAGGTAGTTGTGGCCATGTGACGTTCTGAACAGGGCATGAGGTGAGCAGAAGTGATATATGCAGATTCTAAGCTAAAGGGAAAGAGCATGCCCTCCCTTTGCCTCTTTTCTCTTCTCTCTGGCTAGAATGCAGACATAAATTGACCAAAAGATGGAGGCCATATGTTAGGGAAGACGGTGCAACAAGACAGAAGAAGCCTGGGCCCCTAATGAGCACAAAGCTGCCATACCAGCACTGGCCTCTTACCCAGACTTCTATTTAGAGAGAAATAAACAACTATCTGGTTTAAGCAACTGCTGTTTCACATCTCTCTGTTACAGTGGTCCACCTGATAATAACCTGACTCATACAGCCATCCTTGACTCTGCTCTTTTTCTCACGCCCCACATCCAATCCATCACCAAATTCTATTGGTTCTACCTACAAAACATCTGACCATCCAGTATCTGACCCTTTCTTACCCTCTCCACCACTAACCCTGGTTGGTGGCCCCACGTCACGCCACTGGGACTTCTGTGATGGCCTTCCAGCCTTTTTCTCTGTTTTTACTCTTTCCCCCTTCATCTATTTTCACAGCAGCCAGAAGGATTCTTTTAAAATATAAATCAGAATGTAAGCCCCATGATGGCAGGGATTTCTGTCTGTTTTGTTCATTGATACATCCTCGTGGTTTACAACAATGCCAAGCATATACTGTATTTCATCAAATATGTCATTGATTGTAAGCTGCATCGCTATTTTTTGCACCACCAAGAATGTAAAAAAAAAAAAAAATGCTGCCAATTACACCACAGCGAGATGCCTTAACAATTAACTGGGACAGAGTAGTATTCGTTTACACTAGCCTCTCATTGTTTGAAATTTCTTTCTGAGAAATATGGGATGTTTCTGACCTTTAGTTGCATTGCCTGGGTGTGAAAGGCAATCCTTCTAACTACATCTTCAGTAACAAAAGGTGACACAGCATCATAGACGTATGCAGTCCACCTTTCTAAAGCCCCCTCATGTACTTGGTTGTTGCTTTGAAATAAAATATGGAATTGTGGTCATATCTCCAACAAACATTTTCTTTACTAATATCAAATTTACATCCCACTGCTGTTTCCATTCACCTCTGCATACAAAGTAATGTTTGCTTTCATTGCTGAATCAAAGTGTAATTTTTTGAAGGCATTTACAATGACAACTGAATTAAACACTTGTAGCACTTAACTCACAACAATCATTGTGAGGATGAAGTTGGACAGGGCGGTGTTTCTTTCTGTTGTGCCTAGGGCCGCTATGAGTAGGAACTGACTCAAGGGCACTTAACAACAACAACAACAACAGCACTTAACTCGGGGAGGCCTGGTGGTTCAGTGGTTAAAGCTCTTGGCTATTAACCAAAAGGTCAGCAGGTCGAACCCACAAACCACTCCCCTGGAGAAAGATGTGGCAGTTTGCTTCTGTAAAGATTACCGCCTTGGAAACCCTATGGGACAGTTCTACTCTGTCCTATAGTTTCGCTATAAGTTGGAACTGACTCGAAGGCAAAGGGTTTTAACAGGTTTTAGCAGTTAACTCAAGGAGCCCCGGTGGCGCAACCGTTAAGCACTCGACTGCTAACCTAAAGGTTGGCAGTTCAAACCCACGCAGCAGCTAAGCAGGGAAAAAGACCTGGTGATCTGCTTCCAGAAAGATTATAGCTTAAAACCCACTGGGAAGTTCTACTCTGTCACACGGGGTCACTATGAGTCGAAAATCGCCTTGACAGCACCTAACAGCAGCACTTAACTCAACTGAAGGGACAATAATATGAACAGGTATGACTAGGTTCGCACACAAACAGGAAATGACATGTCACAACTGCCACCTGGCCAGTAGTGATGACACCACTATATCCATTATAAGAAGCATTTCAATTTCAAAGATGTTAAAATGTGGGGGGGAGGGGGAAGGGAGAATGGACATCTCAGAATTGATTGAAATATAGCTATAAACACTCAGTAAATATTTGCTGAAAGAATGAATGGCTTCATCTCCTGCCACTGAGCCCCTTGCTGACCAGGCTCCAACCATACTTGGCTTCCTTGCTGTTCCTGCAGCAGGTCAAGAAAGTATCCACCTGAAGGCCCTCAGTACTTGACATTCCCTGTACATGGGAAAACTCTTTCCCCAGATGGCTACGTGGCTTGCTTCCTCTCATTCTTTAAGTCTACTCAAAAGCCACCTCCTAAAATTGCACACACCCCACAAACCCCTATTGCTCTCCATCCCTTTAGTCTACTTCTTTTTCTTCGTAGTACTTATTACCAAATGACATCTTAGGTGTATATTTTTGTTTATCATTTGTCTCCTCTCACTAGAAGGAGGTTCCATGCGAGCAGGGCTCATACAGTGTCTGACACACAGCAAGGAAACAGTAAATAGGGATGAATGAACTGCTGACAGGAAGGCATCTCTACCTATACTACAGGGAACTTGTGAGAAAATGCACTCTGTGCAGAGCAAAGACCTAAAGACCCAAGGGCCCCTCATCAGGAGTCTCCCTGGCCTTCTTCCTCTACAAGATGAGCTCCACTCTCAGAATAACAACTAGAGAATAAAAGTCTACTGTTGATGATGATGATGATGATATGCTGTTGTGTGCCGTCAAGTTGATTTCAACTAATAGCAAATCTATATGACAGAGTGGAACTGCCCCATAGGGTTTCCTAGGCTGTAATCTTTACAGGAATAGATAGACAAGACTTTCTCTTGGGGAGCCACTGGGTGGGTTTGAGCTGTTGATCCTTCAGTTAGCAGGTGAGTGCTTACCTGTTGCGCCACCAGGTCTCCTTAAAAGTCCACTAAGGCTTCCAATTCCCATCTCAAAAGGGACAATAAGAACACTGTAAACATTACAACTTGCTCAGGTTATTTCTGTTTTACAGGTGGCTTAGCAGCGGGATTAAGAATTCTGGGGTCACTAACCAGCAGTTATCAGCATCGCCTGCAAATCTGTTAGGACTGCAAATTATCAGCAGGGGTTCGAACTGGAACCAACAGGTTCAAAACCCTGCTTTTAAGATCTATCTATATGGGATCAAAGTGACAACAGTAACTCAAAAGATTCGACAGGAACCGTAGGGGCCAGTGAGTTTATGTTAATGGGGGAGAATTTCAGAAACGGAGGGTGAGAATGGTTGCATAACTCAAAGAATGTCATCAACGTCACTGAATTGTACATGTAGAAACTGTTGAACTGGAGTATGTTTTTGCTGTGTATATTCTCAACAACAAAATAAATAAAATATTTTTTAAAAAAAGAACTCTGGGGTCATAATTAAATTAGAATCCAGGTTCTATCACTATTTGTGTGCCTTTCCAAAAGTTACTTAATTTCTATTAGCCTCGATTTTCTCATCTGTAAAATGGGAATAACAACAAAAATAATTTTGCTAAGCAAACTAAGTGCTGAGCACATATTAAAAGTTCAATAAATGTCAGCTAATATTACCATCATCCTCTGTCTCTTTTCTAAAGTGAACAGGAGTGGAGAAGGGGCCGGTGAGGCTATATCCACATCCTACCAGGCTTGAGGAAAAAGAATCCCTGGTTATAAAGCACCAGCTTAGGTCCTGGGGCCTACTACAAAGACAGAAAATGTCAAAGGGATGGAGATGCTAGAGTAGAAAGGTCAGGGGGGGGGGGTCTCCATGTTGACTCCTCAGTCAGTGGTCCAAAACTAAACTCACCTGCTTTCTTCAAAATCTGCTCCCCATATGGAATTCCTTATCCCACTCCCAATCCATCTCCCAAGTTAGAACTGAGCAATCATCTTTGTCCTTTCTCCTCCCCCATCGTCTTCACATCAAGCTGATCATTAGAACTGGGTTAACATAGATCCTTGATATTACTGGTGTCTGTCTGCTCCCCCTCCATTCCCATTGCCACTGTCTGGGTTTGGTTTGGACTCTCTCACCTAACTCCTGGAAACCCTGGTGGCGTAGCGGTTAAGAGTTCAGCTGCTGTCGGCAGTTCAAATCCACCAGGTACTCCTTGGAAACTCTATGGGGCAGTTCTACTCTGTCCTATCGGGTTGCTATGAGTCAGAATCGACTCAATGGCCACGGGTTTGGTTTTGGGTTTTGGTGCCTCACTCCTAGATGGCAAAAGCCTCATGTCTCCCTGCCTGCAGCCCTTCTTCCAAGCCACTCTCTCCTCCCTTGTCAGTCAACTTTCTGATCCCTTAAAACCCTTCAAAAGCTTCTAACAGCTTTACAGAGAAAGTTCAAACTCCTGACGCATTTCTGAAAGCCCTCCAAGATCTGGCGCCTGCCTCATCTGCCACCACTCCCCAAGGCAAAATCTTGTGTTCCAATCACACTACTTCTTGCCATTTCCTGAGCTCCACAGCCCAACAGCCAGTTCCAAGGACCCTTAACCTGGCAACTATTACTCAGCACAAAGGTCACTTCTTCTTGAAAGTCTTTACTGAGACACTTCCCACCAGGTGTTTTCCTTGGTGTCTTGTGCGTACTTCCACAATAGCACTTAGGACACTGTAATTTAATTGCTGGATTCCTATCTATCTCGCTCGTCCCAATTAAATTTTAATTTAAGAAAAAGGATTATATTTCCTTTAACCTACCTAACATATTGATGAGGGGGACAAAGCCTCTGCTTTTTAAAAAAATTGCTTGTTGAATGAACAATTTTTTTTGCGGGGGTGGGTAGCAGATGAGAGTCAGTACCAAAATGACAATAAACCTGATCCCTTCATGAATGTATTCATACAAAACAACACTTCTACAGGAAAACTATGCATTTCAAGCAGCACGGGTCAATGCTAGTAGGATATTTATATAGAAGCTGTGGTGAATTTATGGCCAGTTGTTAAGCAGCAAAATGTAGTAAAATGTACTTTAGAGTTAGGAGACTGGGTTTCAATTCCAACTCTGCCACTTCTAAGCCAGGTCACTATGGACAAATGACTTAACCTAAATCACAGTTTCCTCACTTATAAAATAAGGATGTAGCATCTGTCTGATTACACTGTTTTATCAAATAAGACAATGGCTATAAAGTGCCTGGCACAAAGCAAGCTTCTAAGGCTGTTGATAAATGTTAGTCCCATTCCACTTACAGAACACTGCTTACAAAGTCCAAGGTCACAGGTTAACTCCCCATAATCTGCATGGGGGACAGGGATGGAACACCTAACACTCTTCTAAAACCATGACCACACCCTGAATCCAGCCAGCCATCTTGCAGATGAAGTGGGTCATAAAGATTTAGCCAAAAAAAAGCAAATCATTTCAATGCAATCTCATCACCTCTGCTGAAAAAAGTTTAAAATACCTGCCCTACTCACAGACATCATCTTGGTCTATGAAAAACAAGATGTGAGTAAGCTACAGAATGAATGTAATGTAAATAATGATGCCTTGGAATGTAGGTTCCTGAAGAGAATGAACTTACTCATGGATCTGCTCTATAGAGCAATGGATTCACTATAGTGCACTATATAGACAATAACAGCTATAAAGTTAATCAAGTACTTCACTTCTTTTTTCTCTTGTACAGCACAAGAGAAGAAAAGTACATGAATTTAAGGTGATTTACAACAGGGCCCCAAAAGTGCCCGTAAAGTAAAATTTTCTAAAGCTACTCATCTGGTTATACCAGCCTTTGTTTTTCATGGACTGTATTCTCATACATTTTAATTTCATTAAGATATGAAATTCTGCCTTACCTAATTTCCTAATTCAGATTGAAAGATCACTGTCTTGCCTGTTTTAACCCTGAAATTTTTGTTTGAATTCAATAATGAAAATGCATTATTTTCTAACCAAATCAATGGCACATGATATGTGTGTGACAAAAGTTTCCCCCGACAGAGTAACAACACAAAGGCAAAAAAAGCTTTGGAATGTCTCTGTTGAGAATTGCTCACCTAATCCCAGAATTAAAGAAATTGGATTAAAAAATAAAAAACCTTTAAAGAGTTTTTCCAAAAAAACTACTTGTTCTAAATTTTGCTCGAAGCAAAATTACCTGTTATTAAACTATCCCTTTTGTACAGGCTAATTTGTTGAAGATAATTTCATAATGATTTTACATTAGTGAATTTAACTTTTCATATTTACTTTAATATTCTGTTGACCTTGAAAAATGTTTCTTGTATCTCCTCCGCAAAAGGTTACATTTGCTCCTTATATGGTAACAAAAAAGTTACACCTTCCTCAGGGACTGAATAAAGTGAAGAAACACATTTCAGATGTATCACCTTTAACTGGTCTATACTCTTTATTGGTATGAAAATAATTTCTTGGTGAAAACTCATCTAAAAACCTCAAAACCAGGAACAATTTAGAGATCATTAAGAAAAAAATAATTTCTGGGAGAAAAAGACTACTAAAAAACAAACTCTTCGCCTTAAAAGAAATGACCCATTAAAATTAATACTAAAGGAATAAAAGGGAGGACAGGCATTTTTTAAAACTACATAAAACAAAGTGCCCTCTAAGGGAATCTCTTGATAGTTCCTACCTGACTGAAAGAAGCTGTTTTAATACTCTTCTAATTTAAGATTACATTCCTGATGTATTCGAGGAAAGCAAAATCAGTAACAGAGAATGGGCAATCTTGACTTTCCAAACAGTCAGGTATCACAGTCAACAAAATAATATGCTTCCTTTCCCATCTGACCCTTAACCCACCACTTGTATGCCCTATCCCTGGAGAATTTTAGTCCCTAAGTAAAGACACTGACTATTCTGTAGCTAAAACTAAGCATGGAAGTCTCACAGTACAACCAACCTGATGATGACTGCTTTCATAATACTTTAGAGAAGTTTTATATGACCAGTGGAAGAAATGAGGAGGTCAGTTGAAGAGGGTGAGGCCAGCAGGGGTCCTGAAAGGGAAGCTCAATTTGTAAAAAGGAAGGGAAAAGTCGGTATAATCACAGGAAATTCATTGTACCCTTATTGCCGCGGTCTTTATGACAATCTTATTAGACAATCTTTAAAACATCAAGAAGGGGATCTGTGTGACTCCTTTCAGAAATGAGAACGGGGGAATTTACAAAGTCATTTGCTTCCATTTGCTTCCTGTGTAGTCTCTGCTACAGCAAAAACAAGTTTGAAAGTGATAAGAACTAGGAAAAGGTAGAATGAAAGCAAAGTATGCCAGAAGTCTGTTGTGGTCTCTTAAATTACTGGAATTTAATTAGAATTCTCTAAACTGTTGAGAAAATAGATATTTTGTTAAATATCAGAGAATCTGTCTGTAGGCCATCCTCAAACACAAAGGTGTATTTAATCAACTTATACAACTTATGGCCACGCATACTTGGGATTTCAAACACGTCCTTTAAAACATACACCCACCATCACTCTGATTCCATCCAAAATTATTCTTTAAATCCCTGCAGTAAAGTGTGTGTTATTTAACTTGATGTAAATCTAGCCCTTCTTGCTTGAATACCCTGAGGAAAAGAATGAACACCTCAAGATGCTCTCCTCTTCTTCAGATCCTGTAAGATTCGAAAAGAAGCAAATGGAGTTCAGAATGGAGAAATAAACGAAGGGAGAATAAAACGAGAATCTCTTAGGGAGTCATTTTATTCTTTGAAAATGTCATCTCCATTCCGTCCCCAAGCCCAAACGCCAGGCTCTACTGGCGCAATATCATCTTTGTCCATAGCGTCAAAGAGTTGCCAACTAGTCCCCCAAGGTGTCCCCCAACCTCCTCACCTCATCAGCGCTCAGCTCCTCCATCGCTTTCCTCTTAATGATGAAAGACGTTAAGGAAAGATCCTTCTGTTCTCGAGAGCAGGGAGGGAGGAAAAGAGAGTGGAAGGTGTCTATCGGGCTGTCTAGTCCCCCGAATGGGGGAGGTTTCAGAATTGCATAGTCAGAGGTTAAAAAATAAGAACACGAGAGGCACTGAACTGCCTTGGCTTCAGTCACTCCAATCGCCCCAGAGCCTCTTACAGCTGCTTCTGCCCTGAGCAGCTTCTTCTGGCCACCACTGCTTCTGCTACAGGGTTATCTTAAGGCGCCACTTACTACCCTCTGCTTCCTAGGTTGTCCAGACTAAGGAGCTCAGTCTCCAGCTCGTCTCGTGCTCCGAGCTTGCTAGGTCTTCGAGGTGGTGGCGCGGCGGCTGCGCTTCCTCCAGTAGATCCTGCTCTCCTTTCTACCTTTTGCCCCTGGCGGGAACTGTTCGACTGCTGAGTGGGTGCCCCGAGGCAAGACGACCCCAGAGTCGCCCAGACAGAGCCCAGCACTGAAGAGGGAAGCCCCTCCCCTCCCAAAGGAGGCCGGCCACGCCCCGCCTCCGCGCCGGAGCCCGGGTAGGGGGAGGGGGAGGACGAGATTCGCGATGCCTCTCGCTGGAAGAGTAAATCCTCCTACCCCTCCACCTCCACTCTTACCCCCTCTCCCCACCAAGTATTATTCATCAAAACAACAGGGCGGCCATCTTTGAAAGGGATCACGTGACCCCCACCAGGGAGGCGGGGCTTCTGGCTCCTGGACGTAGCAGCCAATAGGCCGCAGGCGTCGCGCCGCCGATTTCCTCTCCTCGGCGCCCCCTCCCCGCCCCCGCCTCCGCCCCTTCCCCCGCAACAGCGCGGGCCGGGGGGCAGGGGCGAGAGACACCGTGGGCGGGCGGGGCGGCGATGGAGGAGGCCGCAGGTGGCGGCAGTAGAGGGACAACGCCGGAACAGACACGAGGAAGATCTGTCTGAGGGGACAGACGTCACCGGGTTCCCGCAGCGCCTTCGTTGTTCTCAGTCACTTTTGCTTTTTAGTGACAAACGTATCAGCTCTCCTCCGCAGCCCTCTAAACCAAGTGAAGGAAAACGTCTCCTTTCTGGGGAGAGTATTATCTAACATATTAACCGCTCGCTCATCTTCTGAAGAATCTTTCTAAATCTTCCACCTCCTCAAGGAAAGCCCAATTGGAAGAAAAATCTAACATAAGTAGAACTTCAATTAATTCTATTTTACTTTGGCCTTTTAAAGAGAGAGTTTCTGCTTTTTGTTTTTATGTGTTAAAAAGTGATGGTAAAAACTTTTGAAAATATAAATCAAAGACAAAAATCAAAAATCTTTTATTTTTTTATTTCTTCCCCTACAAAAATTTATACATACACTGTTATGTGACTCTAATTGCTCTCCACATACTGTGACAGCACACTCCTTTCCACCCGATTCGATTCCCCATGTCCATTCAACCAGCTCCTAACCCTCTGTGCCTTCCCATCTCACCTCCAGACAGAAGCTGCCGATTTAGTCTCTTGTATCTGCTTGAGCTAAGAGGCACACACCTCATGAGTATCACTTTATGTCCCACAGTCCAGTCCAATCCCTGTCTGTAGAGTTGTCTTTGGAAATTGTTTTAGTTATGGACTGATAGAGAATCCAGGGGCCATGCTTTCCAGGGCACCTCCAGTGTCAGACCATTAAGTCTGGTCTTCTTGCTAGAATTTGAGTTCTGCACCCCACCTTTCTCCTGCTCCATCAGGGACTCCCGGTTGTGTTCCCTGTCAGGGCGGTCATTGGTGGTAGCCAGACAACATCTAGTTCTTCTGGTCTCAGGCTGATGAAGTCTCTGGTTTATGTGGCCCTTTTCTGTCTCTTGGGCTGCTACTTTCCTTGTGTCTTTGGTGTTCTTCATTCTCCTTTACTCCAGGTGGTTGGGACCAATTGGTGCATCTTAGATGGCCACTTGCAAGCTTTTAAGACCCCAGACGCCACTCACCAAAGTAGGATGCAGAACATTTTCTTAATAAGCTTTGTTTTGCCAGTTGACTTAAATGTCCCCTGAAAACATGGTCCAACTGATTTTTGTATGTTTATCCCGTTCCTCCGCTACTCTGTCCCTCAAAGTGTTTGACTGTATTCAGGAAACTTCTTAGCTTTGGTTTAGTCCAGTTGTGCTGACTTCCCCTGTAATGAGTGCTGTCCTTCCCTTCACCTAAGATAATTCTTATGTACTATCTAGTTGGTAAATAACCCTCACCCTCCCTTCCCACGCTTGTAACCATCAAAGAATGTTTTCTTCTGTGTTTAAATCTTTTCTTGAGTTCTTATAATAGTGGTCTTATACAATATTTGTTCTTCTGTGACTAACTGAATTCACTCAGCATAATGACCTCCAGCTTCCTCAATGTTATAAGATGTTTCACAGCTTCATCATTGTTCTTTATCATTGTGTAGTATTACCCTGTGTAGATACACCATAATTTGTTCATCCATTCTCTTTGATGGGCGCCTAGGTTGTTTCCATCTTTTTGCTATTGTGAACAGTGCTGCAATGAACATGGGTGTGCATATATCTATTCGTGTGACATCTCTTATTTCTCTAGGATATATTCCAAGGAGTGGGATAGCTGGCTCGTATGGTACTTCTATTTCTAGGTTTTTAAGGAAGCGCCAAATCGATCTCCAAAGTGGTTGTACCATTTTACATTCTCACCAACAGTGTATAAGTGTTCCAGTCTCTCCACAACCTCTCCAGCATTTATTATTTTGTGTTTTTTGGATTAATGCTGGCCTTGTTGGGGTGAGATGATATCTCATTGTAATTTTGATTTACATTTCTCTAATGGCTAATGATCGTGACCATTTCTTCATGTGTCTGTTAGCTGCCTGAATATCTTCTTTGGTGAAGTGTCTGTTCATATCCTTTGCCCATTTTTTAATTTGGTTATTTGTCTTCTTCTTGTTGAGGTTTTGGAGTATCTTGTAGATTTTAGAGATTAGATACTGATCGGATTTGTCGTAGCCAAAATTTTTTTCCCAGTCTGTAGGTTGTCTTTTGACTCTTTTGGTGAAGTCTTTTGACGAGCATAATTGTTTGATTTTTAGGAGCTCCCATTTATCTGGTCTGTCTTCTGGTGCTTGTGCACTGTTACTTATGGTCTGTATTGCATTTATGCCATGTGTTAGGGCTCCTAGTGTTGTCCCTATTTTTTCTTCCATGATCTTTATCATTTTCGATTTTATATTTAATCTTTGATCCATTTTGAGTTAGTTTTTGTGCATGGTGTGAGGTATGGGTCTTGTTTCAGTTTTTGGCAGATGAATATCCAGTTATGCCAGCATCATTTGTTAAAGAGACTGTCTTTTCCCTAATTAACCGACTTTGGGCCTTTGTCAAATATCAGCTGCTCATAGGTGGATAAACTTATGTTTGGATTCTCAATTCTGTTCCACTGGTCTATGTATCTGTTGTTGTACCAGTACCAGGCTGTTCTGACTACTGTGGCAGTATAATAGCATCTAAAATCAGGTAGTGTGAGGCCTCCTACTTTGTTCTTCTTGAGTAATGCTTTACTCATTCAGGGCCTCATCCCCTTCCATATGAAGTTGGTGATTTGTTTCTCCATCTCATTAAAAATGCCAGTGGAGTTTGGATCGGGATTGCATTGTATCTGTAGATCTCTTTGGGTAGACTGACATTTTCCTTATGTTGAGTCAACCTATCCATGAGCAAGGTATGTTTTTCCACTTATGCAGGTCTCTTTTGGTTCCTTGCAGTAGTGTCTTGTAATTTTCATTGTATAGGTCTTTTATGTCTCTGGTTAGATTCATTCTAAGTGTTTTATCTTA
This sequence comes from Trichechus manatus latirostris, assembly GCF_000243295.1. Taxonomy (NCBI): domain Eukaryota; kingdom Metazoa; phylum Chordata; class Mammalia; order Sirenia; family Trichechidae; genus Trichechus; species Trichechus manatus. The sequence continues at coordinate 6,606,714 of NW_004444069.1, read as the reverse complement.
TTGGGGCCATTGTAAATGGTATTGATTTGGTGATTTCCTCTTCAAGGTTCTCTTTGTTGGTGTAAAGGAATCCAACTGATTTTTGTGTGTTTATCTTGTATCCTGATACTTTGCTGAAATCTTCTATTAGTTCCAATAGTTTCCTTGTAGATTCTTTAGGGTTTTCTGCATATAAGATTGTATCATCTGCAAATGGAGATACTTTGACTTCTCCCCTACCAATTTTGATGTGCTTTATTTCTTTTTCTAGCCTGATTGCTCTGGCTAGGACCTCCAGCACAATGTTGAATAAGAGTGGTGATAAAGGGCATCCTTGTTTGGTTCCCATTCTCAAGGAGAATCAAAGTCCCTCCATTTAGGATGATGTTGGCTTTTAGCTTTGTATAAATGCCCTTAATTATATTGAGGAATTTCCCTTCTATTTCTATTTTGTTGAGAGTTAAAAATAAAAAATCTTTTAAGTGCACATACATGTACAAGAGAGATATTTAGAGTCACTAGAGAGAAATCATCTTCAAGCAGACAAGGATACAAATGTTTTCTAACATACATGTCTAAATTGAGCACTCAAAGTAACATTATCATTAAATTCCAGATTTTGCCACATACAAAGACTATCTTAAAGATTGCATTTCAGCCTTAAAAGAGTTACAATTTGTTTGCTACATATGCTAGATATGTAAGGAATTTGTGAGTAAAATTAGACACTGGGGGCTTTGAATATTATCTGTTCTCAAGGAAAGGAATTCTTCTGTGTAAGCCAGAGTTTGGATGTGGGATGCCATTAATGTTAATACTTTTTTAAAAACATAGTTATGAAGATATAATTCACATACTATACAATTCACCCATTGAATTGTTGTTGTGTTGTTAGGTGCCGTCGAATCAGTTCCAAGTCATAGCGACCCTATGTACTACAGAACGAAACACTGCCCAGTCCTGTGCCATGTTCACAATCGTTCTGCTTGAGCTCATTGCTGCAGCCACCGTGTCAATCCATCTTTTTGCGGGTTGTCTTAGTCATCTAGTGCTGCTCTAACAGGAATACCGCAAGTGGATGGTTTTAGCAAAGAGAAGTTTATTCTCTCACAGTCCAGTAGGCTACAAGTCCAAATTCAGGGCATCACCTCCAGGGGAACGCTTTCTCTGTCGGCTCTGGAGAAAGGTCCTTGTAACGCATCACTCTTTCCTTGGTCTGGGGGCTTCTCTGCGCAGGAACCTCAGGTTCAAGGACATGCTCTGTTCCCAGCACTGCTTTCCTGGTGGTGTGAGGTTCCCACGTGTCTCTGCTCGCTTCTTTTATGTCTCCAAAGAGATTGTATTAAGACACTATCTAATCTTGTCAACCTCATCAGTATAACCTCATCACAGTGACAGAATTTACAACACATAAGGAGATCACATATAATCTCATCATAGTGATAGAGTTTACAACACATAAGGAGATCACATATAATCTCATCATAGTGATAGAGTTTACAACACGTAAGGCAATCACATCAGATAACACAATCATACAATACTGGGAATCATGACCTTGCCAAGTTGCTACACACATTTTTGGGGGGACACAATTCAATCCATGACACGGGTCTTCTTCTTTTTCAATGACCCTGTACTTTACCAAACATGATGTCCTTCTCCAGGGACTGACCTCTCCTGACATGTCCAAAGTATGTAACAAGTAGTCTCACCATCCTTGCTTCTGAGGAGCATTCTGGTTGTATTTCTTCCAAGACAGATTTGTTCATTCTTTTGGTAGTCCATGGTATATTCAATATTCTTCGCCAAGAAAATAATTCAAAGGCTTCAGTTCTTCTTCAGTCCTCCTTATTCATTGTCTAGCTTTCACATGCATATGATGCGATTAAAAACACCATGGCTTGGGTCCGGCGCACCTTAGTCTTCAAGGTGACATCTTTGCTTGTCAACACTTTAAAGAGGTCTTTTGCAGCAGATTCGCTCAGTGCAATGTGTCTTTTGTTTTCTTGACTGCTTTTCTTAGTCATCTAGCGCTGCTCCAACAGAAATAGCACAAGTGGATGGCTTTAACAAAGGGAAGTTTATTCTCTCACAGTCCAGTAGGCTAGAAGCCCAAATTCAGGGTGCCGGCTCCAGGGGAAGGCTTTCTCTCTCTGTCGGCTCTGGGGGAAGGTCCTTGTCATCAGTCTTTCCTTGGTCTGGGAACATCTCAGTGCAGGATCCTCAGGTCCAAAGGACACGCTCTGCTCCCAGCACTGCTTTCTTGGTAGTATGAGGTCCCCCACTCTCTGTTTGCTTCCTTTTCATCTCTTGTAAGATAGAAGGTGGTGCAGGCCACACCCCAAGGAAACTCCCTTTACATTGGATCAGGGATGTGACCTTAGTAAGGGTGTTACAATCCTGCCCTAATCCTCTTTAACATAAAATTGCAGTCACAAAATGGAGGACAACTACATAATACTGGGAATCATAGCCCAGCCAAATTGATACACACATTTTTAGGGGAACATAATTCAATCCATGACACTGCTGCTTCCATGGGCGTTGATTGTGGATCCAAGTAAATTGAAATCCTTGACAACCTCAATCTTTTCTCTGTTTATCATGATGTTGCTTATTGGTCCAGTTGTGAGGATTTTTGTTTTCTTTATGTTGACGTGTAATCCATACTGATGGCTGTGGTCTTTGATCCTCATCAGTAAGTGCCTCAAGTCCTCTTCACTTTCAGCAAGCAAGATTGTGTCATCTGCATTATCGGAGGTTGTTTATGAGTCTTTCTCCAATCCTGATGCCCCGTTCTTCTGCATATAGTCCAGCCCATCATACAGACTGAATAGGTATGGTGAAAGGATACAACCCTGACGCACACCTTTCCTGACTTTAAACCATGCAGCCCCTTGTTCTGTTCAAACAACTGTCTCTTGATCTATGTACAGGTTCCTCATGAGGACAATTAAGTGTTCTGGAATTCCCATTCATTGCAGTGTTATCCATAATTTGTTATGATCCACACAGTCTAATGCCTTTGCATAGTCAATAAAACACAGGATAACATCTTTGTGGTATTCTCTGCTTTCATTCAGGATCTATCTAACGTGAGCAATGATATCCCTGGTTCCATGTCCTCTTCTGAATCTGGCCTGAATTTCTGGCAGTTCCTTGTCTATATAATGCTGCTGCCACTTTTGAATGATCTTCAGCAAAATTTTACTTGTGTGTGATACTAATGATATTGTTGGATAATTTCCGCATTTGGTTGGATCATCTTTCTTGGGAATAGGCATAAATATGGATCTCTTCCAGTTGGTTGGCCAGGTAGCTGTCTTCCAAATTTCTTGGCATAGATGAGTGAGCACTTCCAGTGCTGCACCCATTTGCTGAAACATCTCAATTGATATTCGATCAATTCCTGGAGCCTTGTTTTTTGCCAATGCCTTCAGTGCAGCTCGGACTTCTTCCTTCAGTACCATAGGTTCCTAATCATATGATACCTCTTGAAATGGTTGAACGTCGACCAATTCTTTTTGGTATAATGACTCTGCGTGTTCTTTCCATCTTCTTTTGATGCTTCCCGCGTTGTTTAATATTTTCCCCATGGGACCCTTCAGTATTGCAACTTGAGGCTTGAATTTTTTCTTCAGTCTTTCAGCTTGAGAAATGCAGAGGGTGTTCTTCCCTTTTGGTTTTCTAGCTCCAGCTCTTTGCACATGTCATTATATTACTTTGTCTTCTCGAGCCACCTTTTGAAATCTTCTTTTCAGTTCTTTTCCTTCATCATTTCTTCCTTTTGCTTTAGCCACCCAATGTTCAAGAGCAAGTTTCAGAGTCTCTTTGACATCCATTTTGGTCTTTTCTTTCCTATCTTTTTAATGATCTCTTGCTTCATGTATGATGTCCTTGATGTCATTCCACAACTTGTCTAGTCTTTGGTCATTAGTGTTCAACGCATCAGATCTGTTCTTGAGATGGTCTCTAAATTCAAGTGGGATATACTCAAGGTCGTACTTTGGCTCTCGTGGACTTCTTCAGTTTCAACTTGAACTTTCATATGAGCAGTTGATGGTCTATTCTGTTGTCGGCCCCTGGCCTTGTTCTGACTGATGATATTGAGCTTTTCCATTGTCTCTTTCCACAGATGTAGTTCATCTGATTCCTGTGTATTCCATCTGGTGAGGTCCATGTGTATAGTCGCCGTTTATGTTGATGAAAAAAGGTATTTGCAATGAAGAAGTCATTGGTCTTGCAAAATTCTATCATGTGATCTCCAGCATTGTTTCTATCACCAAGGCCTTATTTTCCAGCTACCCATTCTTCTGCTTTGTTTCCAACTTTCTAATTCCAATCACCAGTAATTATCAATGTATCCTGATTGCAGCTTCGATCAATTTCGGACTGCAGAAGCTGGTAAAAATCTTCAGTTTCTTCATCTTTTGCCTTAGTGGTTGGTGCATAAATTTGAATAATGGTTGTATTAACTGGTCTTCTTTGTAGGCATATGGATGTTATCCTATCACTGACAGCGTTGTACTTCAGGGATAGATTTTGAAATGTTCTTTTTGAAGATGAATGCAATGTCATTCCTCTTCAAGTTGTCATTCCCATCATAGTAGACCATATGATTGTCCGATACAAAATGGCCAATACCAGTCCATTTCAGCTCATTAATGCCTAAGATATTGATGTTTACATGTTCCATTTCATTTTTGACAATTTCCAATCTTTCTAGATTCATACTTCGTACATTCCATGTCCTGATTATTAATGGATGTTTGCAGCTGTTTATTCTCATTTTGAGTGGTGCCACATCAGCAAATGAAGGTCCTGAAAGCTTGACTCCATCCACATCATTAAGGTCGACTCCACTTTGAGGAGGCAGCTCTTTCCCAGTTTTTTGAGTGCCTTCCAAGCTGGGGGGCTCGTCTTCCGGCACTATATCAGATAGTGTTACGCTGCTGTTCATAAGGTTTTCACTGGCTGATTCTTTTCAGAAGTAGACCGCTGGGTCCTTCTTCCTAGTCTGTCTTAGTCTGGAAGCTCAGCTGAAACCTGTCCGCCATGGGTGACCCTGTTGGTATCTGAATACCAGTGGCAAAGCTTCCAGCATCACAGCAACATGCAAGCCCCTACAGTATGACAGACTTACAGAGCTGGTTTTAGTGTATTGACAGAGTTGTGCAACCATCATCACAATCTAAATTTAGAGAATTTTCATGACCCCCAAACAGAAACCCCCATACCCATTAGCAGTCACTCCCCATTCCACTCTCCCTCCCAGTCCCAGGCAACCACAAATCTACTTTCTGTCTCTATTACGTTTGTCTATTCTGACATTTCATATGAATGGAATCATACAATATGTGGCCTCTTGTGTCTGGCTTCTTTCGCTTAGCATAATGTTTTTAAGGTTTGTTCATGTTGTAGCATGTGTTAGTATTTCATTTACTTTTATGGCTGAATAATATTGCTTATGTGGATTTATCACATTTATTCATTCATCAGTTGACATTTATTCATTCATCAGTTGATGGACATTTGGGTTGTTTCCACCTGCAGGCTATTATAAATAATGCTGCTAGGAATATTTGTGTAAAAGTTTTCTGTGGACATATGTTTTCATTTTTCCAGAGTATATACCTAGGAGTAGAATTTCTGCACCATATGGTAACTCTATCTTTAACTTTCTGAGGAACTGTCAAACTGTTTTCCAAATTGGCTGTACCATTTTACATTCCCACCAGAAAGGAGAGTTCCAATTTCTCCACATTCTTGCTAACCCTTATTATTGTCTATCCTTTTTATCCTAGCCATCCTAGTGGGTGTGAAGTGGTACCTCATTGTGGTTTTGATTTGCATTTCCCTAATGACTAATGATGTTGAGCATCTTTTCATGTGCTTATTGGCCATTTGTATACCTTCTTTAGAGAAATGTCTAGTTGAGTCTTTTGGCCATTTTTTAATTGGGTTGTATCTCTTTGTGTTGTTGAGTTGTAGGAGTTCTTTATACATTGTGGATATCAGTCCCTTATCAGATATATGATTTGCAAATATTTTCTCCCATTCTGTGGATATCTTGAGAGTATCATTTACAGCACAAAAAAATTTCATTTCAATGTTATTGTTGTTGTTAAGTGCCATCGAGTTGGTTCCGACTCACAGCGACCCCATATGCAACAGAACGAAACACTGCCCGGTCCTTAGCCATCCTCACAATGATTGCTATGCTTGAGCCCATTGTTGCAGCCACTGTGTCAATCCATCTCATCAAGGGTCTTCCTCTTTTTCACTGACCTTCCACTTTACCAAGCATGATGTCCCTCTCCAGGGACTGATCCCTCCTGATAACATGTCCAAAGTATGTGAGACATAGTCTCATCATCCTTGCTTCTAAGGAGCATTCTGGTTGTACTTCTTCCAAGACAGATTTGTTTGTTCTTTTGGCAATCTATGCTTTGGCAACATTCGCTACATTTCCAAGTAGTCCCATTTATTTATTTATTTATTTATATCACTTGTGCTTTTGGTATAATGCATTCACTTTTAAAAGACGTTCTTAATCATTTAATATTTAAATATTATAAGAAAGCATTTTTCCCATTTTGAGGTTGGGAAAATCGTTGAAGTTAAATGACCTGTGTGCCAAGTTAAATAGGAAAATAATCAGGAATCTTACTTCTTCTGAATTCTTCCATATCACACAAATATATCTTGATACAATATCTAGCATATTGTGGCTATTCAGAAAACGCATGATACATTAATGATTGTATATTTATTTGCTGAATAGTGATATTGTGAAGATTACCATGCCACAATATTTTGTTCATCATAAATTCTGTGTTCTATCTAACTTTATCAATTATTTAACCTTTTGTAATCTCTGACATTTGGATATTCTGACATAGAATTGATTTTTAAAGATGTTTCACTAATTTAAAGCCAAGAAATACATGAATGTTTTTACATGGAAACTCTGCTCCTTCTTTTTCTTCAATTCCAAAGTGCTTTTTCTGTAAATATAATGTAATTTTGTAGAATCACAAAAATTAGAGATAAGGTCTCTTTGGCCATATAATGTACTTCTCAGGGGCTTTTTACTGTATTGATCCCTGTCTAATACATTTCTAGTGCCTTTTACAGTTGTGTTTCAACCCATCTAAGTGATGGCCTTTCTATCACTTCCCTTAGGGGAAGCTTTTCCAGTGTCATAGTGTCTTGGAGTTGTTCCTGGTACTTAGCCCATATTTTCATTGTTTCATTCAGAGTCTTCCAATTGAGCATTATATTATGCCTTTTGGACCATGCCACCCTTGGGAAGTACCAAACAGCATGGCCTTCAATTAAAATCCTTAGAATTACCTGTAAGTGAGCAAAAATCTTTTTTAATACCAGTGGCACTTAAAGGAGGAAACCAGAGGTACAATCTAAACCATGAGACTGAAATAAAAATAAATTATGGTCAGCTTTTGTTATTTTATAAAGAGAATGCAGGTTTTTTTTTTTTTTCTCCATTTGAAATTTAAATTTAATTTTCTAGTCATAGCTTTCTAGTCGATTAAAAGGTTGCTAAACAAAAGTTGTTAATTTGAACCCACCAACCGCTCTGCGGGAGAAATATGTGGGAGTTTGTTTCTGTAATGGGAGTTTGTTTCTGTAAAGGTTTACAGCCTTGGAAATTCTATGGGGCAGTTCTACTCTGGGCAGTTCTACTCATAGGGTCACTATAAGTTGGAATGAACTCAGTGGCAGTGGGTTAGTCAATTAAAAGACATTTGTTAAAGTGAAGTCTGGAATTTATAATCTTTTAGGATAGCTTTTATTCAAGTGCCAGAACAGAGAGAGCTTACAGATTAAAATTTATCTTCCTGATGTTTTACCTTTCTTTAGCTCTGCAAAGTTACCTACATCTGTTAAGTATCTTCTGTTTCCCTGCTGCCATCAAAGGGCAATCCTTCGTGTGGACTTTGGATTCTTTCCTCTCTCACTTTCTTGCGGACTTTGGTTCAGCATTCATCTCCTCTTCTGGACCATCAGTTTCTTCCTCTCCACTGGGTACATACCTGGTTTGAGACCACCTTAAACCCCTACTTTTACCCCACATCCCCTTCAGGCTATGCCCCCTTTGTTTGCTTCCCTTGAGAGGAAAACTTCTCAAAAGAGTTGTCTGTACTTATTATTCCAACACTTCCCTTGCTCCCCAATCCACTCTAGTTTAGTCTGTCTATACCATTCTAAGAAAATTCTCTTGTCGAGGTCACCAACATCATCTGTCAGGCCAGGACCAGTTCACATTTCTTTCTCCAATCCTTACTGGCTTTCTCAGCAGCATTCAGTACATTAAACATTTTTCAAACACTTTGTCCTATATTGGCTTCCATAAGGCCATCCTCTCGTGCTTTTTTTTCATGCCGAACTGGAATTTCTTTTGGGGGTTCATTTTCTACCACCTCCACCCAATTTTTAAATACAGAGCTTCAAATGTTAACTGTTATAGACGGCTAAGTGTTAAACACTCATATCTCTATCATAAACACTCCTTCCATAGGTGATCTCATCTAGTCCCATGAGCATATATAGATGAGCATAGATAGATGCTGACTGCCAAGTATATCTCTCTAGCTAGTTTCTCTTCCCTCTGTTCCAGACATATGTGTCCAACTGCCTAACTGATCATTGTACTGGGCTGCCTAATAGACACTTTGCCTCCACAAATCATCCCTAGCCATCCAGTTGCCCCAAAACCTTAGAATCATCCTTTCCCTCATGCAGTCTATCAGCAAATGGTATTCTGTTCTACTCCAAATCTTCATGAACCTATTATTCTCTCCTTTCCAACTCCCCTGCAACCCTTGAATCCAAGCTACCATCATCTCTTATCTAAGCTGCTTCCCTGGACCTGTTTCACTTATGTCCCTTTTCAGTCTACTCTTCAGAAAGCAGTCAGAGTGGCCTTCTTAAATCATATGTCAGATCATGTCATTCACCTGTTCAAAATCCCTCAGTGACTTTCCATTTTCATTGAATAAAACCCAGACTCATTATATAATCTATAAGGCCTTATAGGATTTGGACACCTCTGCTTCTCTTACCTCACCTTTTACCACACTCCCCTTCTCCTCTACTTCAATCTCACTGGCCTTATTTCTTCAGTAAGATAAACTCTTACCATCCTTGAGACCTTGGTACTTGGTGTCCTTTGCTGAAAAACTCTTCCCCTGGCTTTTTTCCATGGCTGGTTTCTTCTTATTCTTCAGGTCTTAGCTCAAAGGTCACCCCTGCAGTCATGCACTAATTCATTTACCAAATATTTCTTAAGCACTGTCCATCTTAGGCACTGTTCTAGGAGCTGAGGATACAGCATGTGTGTTTCTGTGGGCCCTCCAAGGAGCAGACACCAAGATAGAATTAGCTGTGCAAGAATTTATTTGGGGAATAGATATATGCACACCTATATTCATTGCAGCATTATTCATGATAGAAAAAATATGGAAACAACCTAAGGGCCCATCAGTGGAAGAATAGATAAACAAATTGTGCTACATACATACAACGGAATACTACACAACTATAAATAATGAGGAGTCCACGAAACATAACATGGATGAACATGGAGGACGTTATGCTGAGTGAAATAAGTCAATCACAAAAGGACAAATATTCTATGTCTCACTTTTATAAAAAGTCAAGAATAGACATACACACAGAAAACAATGTTTTTTGATGGTTACCAGGGATGAGAAGGGGAAAGAGGGGGAATCACTTTCTAGATAGTAGACATTTGTTATTTTTGGTGATGGGAAAGGCAGTACACAATATGAGTGAAGTCTGCACAACTTGTCCAAGGTAAATGAAGACACTAAGAAGTACACAAGAATAAGAGACAGTTTTGGTAAATGCTGTAATATACAATTTTGCAACAACAGTAATAGCAACCAAAAAAATACGTGTATGGTTACATAGGTAGTTATATGTACATATATGTATATAGGAAAGCACATGTGAGTATATGGGTTTGCATGTACAGGTGTATCTGTAGGCATATGTATATACGTTTGTGTGCACTATATATATATTCGTATGTATAATAAAGCACATATGGGGCACAGTTACAGATACTTCCTACACATAAACAAACACCTTGTAGGATTGGTTTACTGGGTTTGAAGGCTTGGGACCATGATCTTGTGGGACAACTCAGTTAATTGGCATAACAGTTCATAAAAATAATCTTTTACATCCTAGTTTGGTGAGTAGCGTCTGAGGTCTTTAAAGCTTGTGAGTGACCATCTAAGATACAATTATTGGCCTCTACTCATCTGGAACGAAAGAGAATGAAGGAAACCAAAGACTCGAAGAAGCAGCTAGCCCACAGGACTCATAGCCTGCATGAACCATGGCCTCATCTAGAGGACTATGAAGAGACCAGAAGAGCTAGATGGTGCCTAGCTACCACTACCAACCATTCTGACCAGGGGCGCAATAGAAGGTACCAGACAGAATGTGAAAATAATGTAGAACAAAATTCAAATTCCTAAAAACTGCCTGATTTATTGGTCCAACAGAGACTAGAAGAACCCCCGAGACCATCTATCTAAGATACCCTTTGAACTTGGAACTGAAGCCACTCTCGGTGTTCACTTTTCATCCAAATAATAGATGGGCTTATAAAATAAACAATATCACCTGTGAGTACTGTGCTCCCTTAAATAATCAACTATATGAGACCAAACGGTCAACATTTACCCTAAAACAAAGATGAGAAGGTAAGGAGGGGTGGGGAAGCTGGATTAATGGAAACAGAACAAACAATGGAAATAATGAGAATGTTGACACATTAAGAACAATTTGTATAAAAATTGTTATGTGGGAACCTAATTTGTTGTGTAAACTTTCACCTAAAATAATAAAAAAAATTTTTTTTTGAAAAGAGTGTTAATATTTAAAAAAAAGGAAAAAATGCAAGTATAGGTAACGCAAGAAGTTTTGTGGCAAAAGAGAGCAGAGAAATGGGACAGTAGCTGGAGCTAGTAGTGGAGTAAAAATGTTTTTTGTTTTTTAAGATTGGGAGAAATAATAGCGTATCTTGTATGTTAATGGAAATTATTAGCTGTTGTTGTATGACAAGAAGTGGATTCTGACTCCCAGCGATCCTATAGGACAGAGTAGAACTGCCCCATAGGGTTTCCTATGCTGCAATCTTTATGGAAGCAGATTGCCAGGTCATTTCTCCCACAAAGCAGCTGGTGGGTCCAAATTGCCAACCTTTCAGATAGGACTCAAGCACTTTAACCACTGTGCCACCAGAGCTCCTTAAATTATTAGTATGCAGAGAGAAAAAAATTGAAGATTTAGGAAAAAGTAGAGAATTAATGACAGCAGCACTGTTAGCTCCTATATACTATTGGTGTCTTCATCTCTGAATCCTTTGCCTTCTAAGAACTATGACCTTCTCTTATAAATTGCAAAGGGATGTTTCTACTTGAAAGGAAAATAACAGCATTTCTTATATAAAGACTCTATGAACTACATCTTGCTAGCTATTGCTATTGCTGTTGATTTAATGTCACAGTTTTCTAGATTTTAACTTTTACTTGCACAAAATGATGCAGGAATGCCTACTGCTCTATAGGCCTCGTTGACAACTATAAGTAATTTTGACTATAATCACCCTTGACACTGATTGACTTAAAGGCTGGAAATGTTAGCTATTTGAAATTTTTCTATTCTGACACTCACTGTGCTTCTTCTTGTTAGGTGCCGTTGAGTTGATTTCAACTCATAGTGACTTAAGGTGACAGAGTAGAACTGCCCTATAGGGTTTTCTGGGCTATAATCTTTATGGAAGCAGATTGCCAGGTCTTTCTCCAGCAGAGCCACTGAGTGGGTTTGAACCACCAACCTTCTAGTTAACAGCTGAGTGCTTAAATTTTGTACCACCAGGGCTCCTTTACTTGGGGTTAGGATTCAGAATTCTTCTTGCTTAGAGAAGGATTTTATATCCACAGGTTTATACGGTTATGCCTGATGACTGTGGTTGTTTCTGATGCACTTGGCAGATGTGTTCACCAAAGCCAGGAACTAAAACCAGAGCTGCTGACTCAATCTCTCATTTTTTCTTGCATTCAGTAACCACTTATTGGACACCTATAATGGGCAAGAAACCATGCGACATACAAAGATGAACTGGTAAATCTAGACACACTAGATATTACCCTGCCCATAAGGTATTTACAATCAAGGAGAGTGATAAAACACATACAAAACCATAATGCATAGTAGAAAGTTTTAAGTGCCATAAAAGAAGTTCACAGAAAGTACTAGAGGAGTCCAGAGTCTAAACAGATATTACTTGTGGTTTGGAGGGTGTCTTAGGCTAGGTTCTCTAGAGAAGAAAAACTGGTGAAGCATGTATAATATGTGTGTATGTGTAAAACCAAACCAAAAACCATACCCACTGCTGTCGAGTTGATTCCAATCCATAGTGACCCTATAGGACACAATGGAACTGCCCCAGAGAGTTTCCAAGGAGTGCCTGGTGGATTCGAACTGCCGACCTTTTGGTTAGTAGCCAAATGCTTATAACCACTGCACCACTAGGTTTCCATATATATATGGATATATAATAGATTTATGTCAAGGATATGGCTCACGTGGTTGTAGAAGCTGGCAAGTCACAAGTCTGTGGGTCAGGCATCAGGCTGGAGGCTTCTCCTGACTCACATAGCTACAGGGGCTGATGATCCCAAGATTGGCAGGTCAGATGGCAGGCTACTGGCTTTTGGGCTGCAGAGGCCAATGACTTCTAAGATTAGCAGGCAATATGGCAGGTCACTGGCTTAAGTACCAAAAATGGAGGTCAGGTCATAATGAGCTGGATGCTTGTTTTTTTCCGTGATTTTTATCATTTTAGACTTTATATTTAGGTCTTTGATCCATTTTGAGTTAGTTTTTGTGTATGGTGTGAAGTATGGGTCCTGTCAGACCGGTAAGTCTGGTCTTTTTTTGTGAATTTGAATTTTTTTCTACATTTTTCTCCCACTCTGTCTGGAACCCTCTATTGTGATCCCTGTCAGAGCAGTCGTAGCTGGGCGCTGTCTATTTGTTCTGGGCTCAGGCTGGTGGAGGCTGTGGTTCATGTGGTCCATTAGTCCTTTGGACTGATATTTTCCCTGTGTCTTTGGTTTTCTTCATTCTCCTTGCTCCAAATGTCATGGGTCCAGTAGATGTATTTTAGACGGCTGCTTGCAAGCTTTTAAGACCCTAGACGCTACTTACCAAAGTAGGGTATGATTTTCTTTATGAACTATGTTATGCCAATTGATCTAGATGTCCCCTGAGACCATGGGCCCCAGCCCTCAGCCCCAGTAACTTGGTCCCACAAGGTATTTGGATGTATCTAAGAAACATCTATGACTTGGCCTTGATCAAGTTGTGCTAACTTTCCCTATATTGTGTGTTGTCTTTCCTTTCACCAAAGTTAACACTTGTCTACTATCTAGTTAGTGATTTCCCATCCCCACCCTTCCCCTCCCTTGTAACCATCAAAGATTGTTTTTTCTGTGTGGAAACCTTGAGTTTCTATAATAGTAGTCTCATACAATATTTGTCCTTTTGTGATTGACCTATTTCACTCAGCATAATGCTGTCCAAATTCATCCATGTTGTGAGATGTTTTGCCAGTTCATCATTGTTCTTTATTGTTGTGTAGTATTCCATTGTGTGTATATACCATAATTTGTTTATCCATTCATCTGTTGATAGGCAGTAAGGTTTTATTTCCATCCTTTTGCTGTTGTGAATAATGCTGCAATGAACATAAGTTTGCATATGTCTATTCCTGTGATGGCTCTTATTTCTCTAGAGTATATTCCTAGAGGTGGGATTACGGGATTGTATGGCGTTCCTATTTCTAGCTTTTTAAGGAGGCACCATGTCGTTTTCCACAGTGGTTGCACCATTTTGTATTCCCACCAGCAGTGCATAAGAGTTCCTGTGGTGTAATGAATTATTTATATGACCCTTCTGGCCATAGTCTTTGTGACTCACTCACAGTGGTTGATTGGGACTATTCAAATAAGGTGTATGGAACATATCATTGTTGGAGTTATGTGTCACCTTGGGTAATCCATGATTCTCAGTGTTGTATGGTTGTCCTCCATTTTTATGTGTTTTGGATCCTGACCTCTACATGTTGATGAGGAAGATGTGTGTAGGGTGTGTCTTGGGTCAAAGCCTTGCAGAAGGGCCTGATTCAAGTCCCATCCTTAACTCAAGTTATACCCTTCCCTGCAGTGTTGCCTGCATCTAAGATATATGTGTGAATGATCTAGCGATGCTCTCTCCCTCTGCATCTAAATCCTGCATCTGGTTCATGATCAGTCGACCCCCAGTTCTTGGGACTTGAGCTAGAGGCCTGCTGTCTGACCTGCCAGTTCTCGGATTCACTGGCCTCCATCATCTAACCTGATTCGCCAGCTTCCGCAGCCCTGTGAGCCAGCAGTCTTTGGTCTGAACTGCCAGTTTGGGTTCATCAGCCATTGCAGCCATGTGAGTTGGGAGAAGCCTACGCCTGACCCATGGATTTGGGACTTGCCAGCTTTCATAACCACATCTTTCCTGTGAGTTCTGTGAGACATTGCAGCAAATTAGGGAACTCAAAGACAGGAGGGAGAGTACTGAGGGGAGAGGGAGGAATTGATGTTAGAGATAATGGAGTGGTACAGCAGTGGGAAAAGTTGGACATTTGGGACATCTTTAACCTCCACCTCCGAACCAGCTTTGTGCTGATCCTTATAAAAGAAATTATTCGTTTAGTTCCTATCTCCCTGCAACCTCTCCAACATTTGTTATTTTCTTTTTTTTTTTTGTTTTAATTCAAGCCAGTAATGTTAGGGTGAGATGGTATCTCATTGTAGTTTTGATTTGCTTTGATTTGCACCTAACAACAACAGTGGCTAATGATCACGAGCATTTCCTCATGTGTCTGTTAGCTGCCTGAATGTCTTCTTTAGTGAAGTGTCTGTTCGTATCCTTTGCCTATTTTTAAATTGGATTATTTGTCTTTTCATTTTGAGGTGTTGAAGTATTCTATAGATTTTTAGAGATTAGACCCTTGTCTCGTATGTCATAACCAAAAATTTTTTCCCAGTCTATAGATTCTCTTTTTACTCTTTTGGTGAAGTCTTTTGATGAGCATAAGTGTTTAATTTTCAGGACCTCCCAGTTATCTAGTTTATCTTCTGTGTTTGTGCATTGTTAGTTATGGTATGTATTGAATTTATGCCATGTATTAGGGCCCCTAGCCTTGTCCCTAATTTTTCTTCCATAATCTTTATTGTTTTAGGTTTTATATTTAGGTCTTTGATCCATTTATATTTAGTTTTTGTGTATGATGTGAGGTATGGGACCTGTTTCATTTTTTTGCAGATGGACATCTAGTTTTGCCAGCACAATTTGTTAAGAAGACTGTCTTTTCCCCATTTAATGAACTTTAGTCCTTTGTTAAAATCAACTGATCATAGGTGGATGGATTTATGTCTGGGTTCTCAATTCTGTCATTTGTCTATGTGTCTGTCAGCTGACTAGAAGAGATCCATATTTGAACCCGTTTCAAAGAAAGGTGATCCAACAGAATGCAGAAATTATCGAACGATATCAATATCACATACAAGTAAAATTTTGCTGAAGATCATTCAAAACCAGTTGCAGCAGTACATCGAACTGCCGGAAATTCAGACTGGATTCAGAACAGGACATGGAACAAGGGATATCATTGCTGATGTCTGGCTGAAAGCAGAGAATACCAGAAATATATTTACCTGTGTTTTATTGACTGCAAAGGCATTTGACTGTGTGGATCATAAGAAATTATGGGTAACATTGTGAAGAATGGGAATTACAGAACACTTAATTGTGCTCATGTGGAACCCATTCATAGACCAAGACGCAGTAGTTCAAATGGAACAAAAGGATACTGTGTGGTTTAAAGTCAGGTAAGGTGTGCATCAGCCTTGTATCTTTTCACCAGACTTGTTCAATTTGTATGCTGAGCAAATAATCTGAGAAACTGGACTATATGAAGAACAACGTGGTAACAGGATTGGAGGAAGACTCGTTAACAACCTGCGTTATGCAGATGACACAACCTTGCTTGCTGAAAGTGAGGAGGACTTGAAGCACTTACTGATGAAGATCAAAGACTACAGCCTTCAGTATGGATTATACCTCAACATAAAGAAAACAAAAATCCTCACAACTGGACCAATAAGCCACATCATGATAAATGGAGAAAATATTTGAAAAGTTGTCAAGAATTTCATTTTCACCATCAATGACCACCCTGACAGGGAACACAACGAAGAGTCCCAGAGAGAGTGGGAGAAAAGTATGGAGCAGAACTCAAATTCACATAAAAAGGCTAGACTAATGGTTGGACAGAGACTGGAGGAACCCCTGAAGCTATGGCCCCCAGATGCTCTGTCAACCCAGAACTAAAACCATTCCTGAAGCCCACTCTTCAGACAAAGATTAGGCCGGACTATAAAGCATAATATAATATTCGTGAAGAGTGTGCCTCTTAGTTCAATTAGATCATGAGACCAGACGGGTAGCTCCTGTCTGGAGGCAGGATGAGAAGGCAGGAAGGGACAGGAACTGGTTGAATGGACACAAGAAACCCAGGGTAGAAAGGGGGAATGTGCTGTCACATTGTAGGGATTGCAACTAATGTCACATAACAATATGTGTATAAATTTTTGTATGGGAAATTAACTTGAGTTATAAACTTTTGCCTAAAGCACAATTAAAAAAAAATTTCATTTTACTTGGATCCACAATCAATGCTAGTGGAAGCAACAGTCAAGAAATCAAACAATGTATTGTGTTGGGCAAATCTGCTACAAAAGAACTCTTTAAAGTGTTAAAAAGCAAAGATGTCAGTTTAAGGACTAAGATGCACCCAATTCAAACCATGGTGTTTTCAGTTGCCTTATATGCATGTGAAAGCTGGACAAAGAATCAAGAATACAGAAGAATTGACACCTTTGAATTATGAGGTTGGAGAAGAACATTGAATATACGGTGGACTGCCAGAAGAATGAACAAATCTGTCTTGGAAGAAGTACAGCCAAATCCCCATTAGAAGCAAGGACGGTGAGACTTTATCTCTCATACTTTGGTTTTTGATTGTATCCAACATAATTCTCAGGGTTTCTTCATTTTTCTTTGTTCTTTTTTCTGATTTTTCCTCAAAGTTGTATCCAAGTGGTTATCTTCAATTTCACTAATCCTGGCTTCCATTGTTTCAAACCTGTTTCTCAGCCCTCCTATGACACTGTACATTTCTGAAATCTTATTGTTTATCTTTTGGATTTCTAATTGTTGTTTTTGTATGATTTCTAGTTGTGAATTTATTTTGGCATTTTGTTCCTGTATTATTTTCCTGAATTATTCCATTTTTTTGTCTATATTTTCCATGAATATTTCTGCTTTTTCCACGAATTTGTCTATTTTTTTCCTCATTTTTGTCTGCTTTTTGCTTCAACTCTTGGATAGCTCTGAATATTAGAGATTTGAATTCCCCATCAGGTAGTTCTAGTGCTTTTCTTCTACTGGAAAGTCATCTGGTGTTGTATTTTTGATGCCTACTGGAACCATCCTGTCCTGTTTTTTCTAATTTGTTTTGATATTGTCTGCTGTCTTCAGGACATGCAGTAGATATTTTCTTCATTCATTGATTATGGATTTGTTTGTTTTGTCCTGCTTTTTTGTTTTATTTGGTTATGTCTGAGCAGGTGGGCTGTGCGTTCTCTGTTGTTTGCTTATCTGTGGACACGATATTTTTCACCTCCTTGTCCAATGGTCAGGGCCAGTTGCTCAGCTATGGTGCAACAGGGTAGGTCCAGCTGAAGGGGAGGGGCTGAGATGGGTTGTTTGCAGCATGTACTGGGGCCCACAAGGTAAGCCAGGTGTCAGTGCAGGGCAGGTTCCAGTAGATCAGGCCTGTGCTGCTTGGGAGTGCAATGGTCAGCACATGGTACAGATAGGCAGGAGGGAGCAGGAGGGGGAAGTCATGATGTGTGGAACTAGATTGGGTATGGAAAAGAAGAGAGAGAGGAGACATAAACAGAACCAAAAAAAAAAAGTACTGAGGGAGCTTGCCATTGGATTGGAGAGACTAGAAACTGAGAAATGAAGAAAAACAAAAAGGAAAAAAAAAAAATTTAAAAAATTCTCCCAGGCATCCCATTGGCGTGGCTGTGCAGACCAGGGAAGTGGCTCCTAAGCTGCACAGTACAGCATGGCTAGAAGGGGTAGAGATGATACACAGTGCCAGGTATTCAGGAGACAGGGAAAGAAGGTAAGTAGAAAGAGACGAGAAACTGAGAAATGAAGAAAAAGGAAAAAAGAAAGAGAAAACACACAAACAAAAAAGCACCCAGCAATTCCAGCAGCGTGGTGCTTGACCAGGGAAGCAGTTCCCCAGCTGAGTGACACTTCACAGCCTGTCAAGAAGAAGCAAAGATGGCACGCCAAGTCAGGTGTTTGAGAGAAAGGAGGGGGAGGAGGTGAGAGGCAGGGAACAAACCAAAAGTGGCAGAAAAAAGCAACACTAGCAAAAAAAAAAAAAAAAAATGGCAGTAAAGAGGCCAGCCGGTGTGGGTGAGGCAAATCTATGCAGCACGGTACTGACATCTCCAGTGCCCTGGTCGCAGCCCACTGGGAAGCAGTGGATCGGTCCACCAGGAAGCAGCAAATTGGCCTTCCGGGAAGCCAGGAATCAACCAGCCGAGAAGCAGTGAATCGGCCCTCTGGGAAGCAGGGAATCGGCCCACCGAGAAGCTGCAGGCTGGCCTGCCAAGAAGCAGCGAATCGGCCCGCCGGGAAGCCAGAAAGGTTGAGCAGGGGGAGGTAGGGTTGGGGGTGGGAAAGTGTGTCTCGGTGGTTATCGGGTGCTTTGACTCCTACTGGGAGCTCCATGAATCTGCTTTCCTGTACTCCCTGTCCGCAAATCTCTGACAGGAGTCTAAGATGATGGATCCGTGCTCCCTTAGCTGATAGGGGACCGCCACTCCTAACTCTCCTTCCTCTCTTTCTCTGTCAGTTTCTTATTCCATTCGGTGCTTGGTTGAGTTTTTTATCTCTTCATTTGACACTTAGGGTTCCAGGATTGACATTTGTCTCTGTTTTACTTAGTTTTTTGGGTCTTTGCTGTGGGAAGACAGCATGGTGCTTCTGTCTATAGCACCATATTGGCTCTTCCCATCTCTCATACTTTGGACATGTTATCAGGAGGGACCAATACCTGGAGAAGGACACCATGCTTGGTATAGCAGAAGGTCATCAGAAAAAGAGAAAGGCCCTCAACAAGATGGATTGACACAGTGGCTGCAACAATGGGCTTAAGCATAACAGCAATTGTGAGAATGGTGCAGGACTGGGCAGTGTTTCTTTCTGTTGTACATAGGGTTGCTATGTGACCAAAGAACAAAAACAACACTATAGTAAGTTCTTTGATGAGGTAGTGGTAGGCTTCCTACTTTGTTCTTTTTCTTCAATAATGCTTTGCTTATCTGGTGCCGCTTCCCTTTCCCTATAAAGTTGTTAATTAGTTTTTCCATCTTGATAAAGAATGCTGTTGGTATTTGGATTGGGATTACATTATACCTGTAGATAGCTTTGGGTAGGATTGGCATTTTTACAATGTTGAGTCTTCCTAACCATGAGCATGGTATGTTTTTCTATTTCTGTTAAGTCTCTTTTGGTTTCTTACAGTAGTGTTTTGTAGTTTTCTTTGTGTAGGTCTTTTACATCTCTGGTTAGATTTATTCCTAACTACTTCTTCAGGGCTATTGTAAATGGTATTTATTTGGTGATTTCCTTTTCAAAGTTCTCTTTGTTGGTGTATAGGAATCCAACTGATCTTTGTATGTTGATCTTTTATCCTGCTACTCTGCTAAATCTTTCTCTTAGTTCCAGTAGTTTTCTTGCAGAATCTTTGAGGTTCTCTATGTATAGGATCATATCTTCTGCAAATAGGGATAGTTTTACTTCTTCCTCTCCAATTTGGATGCCCTTCTTTTTTTTTTTTTTCCTTGCATCATTGCTCTAACTAATGCTTCCAGCACAGTGTTAAATAGGAGTGGTGATAAAGGACATCCTTTTCTTGTTCTCGTTCTCAGGGGGAATGCTTTCAGTCTCTCTCCATTGAGAGTGATGTTGGCTGTTGGTTTTGTATAGATGCCCTTTACTATGTTGAGGAATTTCCCTTCTATTCCTATTTTATTGAGAGTTTTTATCAGGAATGGGTGTTGGACTTTATCAAATGCCTTTTCTGTATTGATTGAGATGATCATTTGATTCTTTTCTTGTGTTCTATTTATGTGGTGGGATTTTCTAATGTTGAAACATTCTTGCATACCTGCTATGAAACCCACTTTGTCATGGTGTATTATTTTTTTTATATGATACTGAATTCTATTGTCTAGAATTTTGTTGAGAATTTTTGCATCTCTACTCATGAGAGATATTGGTCTGTAATTTTCTTTTTTGACTTTGGTATCAGGTTTATGCTGGCATCGTAGAGTGAATTTGGGAGTATTCTTTCCTTTCCTATGTTCTGAAATAGTTTGAGTAGTATTGATGTGAGCGCCTCTCTGAATGTTTGGTAGAATTCACCTGTGAAGGTATGTGGGCCAGGTCTTTTTTTTATTGGGAGGTTTTTTTTTTTAAATTGTTATTGCTATTACCTCTTCAGTCTCTTCTTTTGTTATGGGTCTGTTCAGATATTCTATCTCAGTTTATGTTAGTTTAGGTAGGTAGTGTGTTTCTAGAAATTTGTCCATTTCCTGTAGGTTTTCAAATTTGTTGGAGTACAATTTTTCATAGTATTCTGTTATGATCCTTTTTATTTCAGTTGGGTCTGTTGTAATGTCCCTCATCTCATTTCTTTTTCTTTTTTTTAAATTTTTTGTTTTTTTGTTGTACTTCAGGTGAAGGTTTACAGAACAAATAGTTTCTCATTAAACAGTAGTACACATATTGTTTTATGACATTGGTTAACAACCCCACAACA
>NW_004444069.1:6567146-6584588 GCF_000243295.1 Trichechus manatus latirostris | reverse complement strand
TGTTCTTTATTGTTGCATAATACTCCATTGTGTGTATGTACCATAGTTTGTTTATCCATTCATCTGTTGATGGGCATCTAGGTTGTTTCCAACTTTTTGCTATTGTGAACAGTGTTGCCATGAACATAGGTGTGCATATGTCTATTTGAGTGACAACCCCTCATCTCATTTCTTATTTGAGTTATTTACTTCCTCTCCTGTTTTTCTTTAGTAAGTTTGGCCAATGGTTTGTCGATTTTGTTGATCTTTTCAACGAACCAACTTTTGGTCTTGTTGATTTTTTCTATTGTTTTTCTGTTCTCTGTTTCATTTATTTCTGCTTTAATCTTTATTATTTCCTTTCTTCTGGTGGCCATGGACTTCTAATGCTGTTTTCTTTCTATTTGTTCAAATTGTAGTGCTAACGTTTTGATTTGGCCTGTTCTTCTTTTTTGATGTGTGTGTTTATTGCTATAAATTGACCTCTGAGCACTGCCTTCACTGTGCCCCAAAGGTTTTGGTATGATGTGTTTTCATTCTCATTTGATTCTAGGAATTTTTTGATTCCCTCTTTGATTTCTTCTATTACCCAGTGGTTTTTAAGCAAGGTATTATTTAGTGTCCATGTATTTGATTTTTTTCCTTGCTCTTTATGTTATTGATTTCTACTTTTATGGCATTGTGATCAGAAAAGATGCTTTGTATTATTTCAATGTTTTGGATTTTATTGAGGGTTGCTTTGTGGCCTAAAATGTGGTCTATTCTGAAGAATGCTCCATGTGTGCTGGAAAAGAATGTATACTTTGCTGCTATTGGGTGGAGTGTTCTATATATATCTATGAGGTCAGGTTGGTTGATTTTGGCCTTTAGATCTTCTGTGTCTATGTTGAGTGTCTTGCTAGATGTTCTGTCCATTACATAGAATGGTGTGTTGAAGTATCCTACTATTGTTGTGGAACTGCCTATTTCTCTTTTCAATTCTGTTAGAGTTTGTTTTATGTATTTTCGTGCCCTGTCATTGGGTGTGTAGATATTTATTAACATTATGTCTTCTTGGTGGATTGTCCCTTTAATCATTATATAATGTCCTTCCTTGTCTTTTATGGTTGATTTTACCTTAAAGTCTATTTTGTCTGATATTAGTATTGGTACTCCTGGCATTTTTTGGTTACTGTTTGCTTGATAAATTTTTTTCCATCCTTTGATTTTTAATATATTTATGTCTTTGTGTCTAAGGTGTGTCGCTGTACACTGATTTGGTGAGGTGGATGAGGGTGGACTGGATGGGTGCTGTCTGCTTCCTGGTGTTGGTCCAGTGGTGTGGGAGCATTCACAGCCCATTGCTGGAGAGGCGGGGGTGTCGGACAGGGAGTGGTGTGGACTCGTTTCCCTCTGTTCAGCAGCTGGTCAAGTAGTGGGAGGGGAGGGGCAGTTCGAGCTCTGTGCAGCAGCAGGCCTGAGCCAAGGATGCTCTAGCCATGGTGGCACTGCAAGGGCCGACAGGAAGGGGTGGGTAGCATACGGGGCTAGGTAGGGAGAACAAAGAAAATAAAAGAGAGAAAAGAAAATGGTGGCTGCCGGGTAGGGGCGAGGTGGACGTGAGTGCCAGTGGAAGACAAGGTGATGTTGCATATGGGGGTAGGTGGGAGGGAGAAAGAAAAGGAAGAAAGGGAAAGAAGAAAAAATGGCCTGCCAGGAGCCCATGGGTCGTGGCAGGGAAGACCCTGGCTGGTGGCCAGCGGATGTCTCTTCAGCCAAGGCAGTGTGATGTGGCTTGTCAGGAAGGGGAAAAGGTAGGGTACAGGACTAGGCGGGAGGGATAATTTAAAGGAGGAGAGGGAAAAAATGGTGAGGTGGGAGCCGGCAATTGGAGATGGGGAGCTCTGGACTGGCAGTGGGCTGGTGGCTCTTTACCCACAGCAGAGTGGCGTGGCATGGCCAGAAGGGTAGAGGTGCCATACAAGACTATGTGGAAGGGAGAAGGAAAAGGAAGTAAGGTAAAAAGAAAAAGAAAGAATGGCATAGCAGAAACTGGCGGGTGGGGGCAGGGCAGGCCTGGAATGATGATAGGCTGGTAGGTCTCTAGCTGAGCAGTACAGACAGCATGGCTCATCAGGAAGGGCTGGGGGTGGCTTACAGGGCAGAAGGGTGAGGGGTGGGAAACCATGTTTCTCTGGTTACCGGGTGCTCTGTCTCATGTTGGGAGCTCCTTGAATTTGCCTCCCTGTACTCCTTGCCAGGGTCATTTCTGGCTGTGCTCAAAGATGGCAAAGCTGTGCTGTGTTAGTTGGCAGGTGATTTCTACTCTGTATCTGTCCTTGTTCTCTGTTTTCATTCAGTTTTTTCTTCCATTCAGTGTTTGATCTAGTTCTTTATCTGTTCATTTGATGCTTAGGGTTCCAGGATTGACCTTTGTATCTGTTTTTTTTAGTTTTTCAGATCTTTGCTGCAGAGGGACAGGATAATGCATCTGTCTAGGGCACCATGTTGGCTCTGCCTGCCCTGTCATTTGATTCCTTGACCGCTGTTTCCATGGGTGTTGACTGTGGATTCAAATCAAATGAAATCCTTGAGAACTTCAGTATTTTCTCCATTTATCATGATGTTGCTTATTGGTCCAGCTGTGAGGATTTTTTTTCTTTATGTTGAGGTGTAATTTGGATATATATAGCGTGTGCTTTATTATAAGAGTAACTGACATATATGTAAAATGAGGTACCAGAATGCAGTTCCAATTTGCATAATTTAGAGACGCAGATTTCAACTGGAATTGATCACAGAGATATGTGTTTGAGAAGAATTATACTCACAATAAAATAGCAGAAGAAACAACTGAAGATTTTTAATTCTTATCTTTTTCTCTGGGGATATCCTCGTCTCTCCTTCTTTAAAAAAAGTTTAATTATGAAGTATAACAGGCATACAGCAATGTACAAAAACTTTACTACTAGTTTAACAAGTAATTATAAAGTGAGCACTTGCATAATCCCCACCTTGGACAAGTAATCCAGCATTGACAGATCCCCAAAACCCCTCCCCCACCTCTTCCTTATCACATCCCTTTCCCTATGTCTATAAGGGTCACTATCCTGACTTTCATGGTGATCATTTCCTTGCTTTTTTTCATAATTTTACCAACTATATGTGCATCCCAAAACAATAAAAGTTAGTTCTCCCCTATTTTTGAATTGTATATAAATAAAATTATACTATACATATTCTTTTGTATCTTACTCTTTTTTGTTGTTCAGCATTATAGGATTTGTCCATGTTGTATTTAGCTTATGTAGGTGATTCATGTTCACTGCTGTAAAGTATTACATTGTATGAATATGACACAATTTACTTATCCATTTTAATCTTGGTGAGCATATGTTTCCAGATTTTGGCAATTACAAACAAGGTTGCTATGATTATTTGTGTTTATGTATCCTGATACACCTAAGCATGTGTTTCCCTTTGCTTTTACTTCAAAATAACATAGACCATTTATTATAAAAGAATTGCCACTTTTTCCCTGGCAATTTCCAATCATTTTTATTAGTTTATTTACATTCATGTGTTTTATTTGAAAGTTCAAGTTGTGTATTTAATATTTGCAGTATACATTTTTTAATCTAGTGATGATATTCAACATCATTCAATATGCAGGAAAATAGGCACACTTACACAAGGTAGGAGAGGTAGGATAGCCCATAACAAATGGGATGTGGAATCAGATTTTAAGCAAATCAGTTAGATTCTCTAATCTTTAGTCTTCTCAATCTTCCTATTCTATAATATTTGGATAATATTTATTTTGCAGTGTTGTTGTAAAGCATGTCCATAAGGACTCCTTATGATGCAGGTAACACAAAATCCAGCTCAAGGTGGTTTAGTTACTAAAGGACTGTATTGCTCCATCTAACTTGAAGAAAAAGTAGGGGAGTTGGGATGGAGGACGAATGAAACCTCTTTTTACCATTAATAAATAAAAATCTTTCCTTCCAATTTTCCATAATGAAAAGTTTCTTAATCTATTTTTTTAAAAAAAATTCTTCCCTCTAATTAGGCCAACTGTGCTCAAATACTTACCTGAATTAATCACCGTGAATGTGGGAAATGCCAAGCATGGTAACTTTAAGCCAATCAGAGCCTACCCATAGAGCTATGGGTGTGGTCAATCGATGGAAGTAAAAAATAGTAGTAAGAAAAAATGGATGTTGTGCAGGCAACCACAATGTCCAGTCTAAAAGACTCGTGAATAACAAGAGTACAGGGTTCAGCCTATTGACTGACCTACACTCAGGGCTCGTTATTCTAGGCGTTGCTCCCATTATAATACCCCATGTCTGTTTCTCTCAAAACTAAGACTAACATTTTTAAAGGGTTGAGATAAATCTACATCTTATCATGACAACAAGTTTATACTGTGATTTTATGATTGGTGATTCTCCTATTCACAGAAACCATTTTCAAGGAGGGAAAAGGTTTGGGAACTTTCTTGTTATTTTCAACCTAAACCAAAAGCTTGCTTACTGTTACTGATTAAAAGACTATTTTACAAAGGGCTCAAAATATTGAACTGAGAAGTTGTAATTACATGTTAATGAGCACCTTGAGGAAAGATCAAAAATAAACCTCTCATCCATGGAGAACTGAAGACCTTTCAAATGAAGAGAGGACAAGAAAATTAGGGAAAATTGTATCCTACAAAAAGTTTTGAGAAATAAAGTAGAGATTCTTGCCCTTGGCAAAAACAAACGAAATATAAAAAGTATTAATTATAAATATGTCCACTGAATTTCACTAAGACTCTAACAAAGAAGGCTATAAAATAATAATAATCAGTAAATAAGCTGAAGGGAATTTTCTGGAGTGATGGATGTGCCCTGAAACTGCATTGTTGGGATGGTTGCAAAAATGTATAAATTTACTAAAATGATCAAACTGTACACTTCCAATGGATGATTTTTATGGCATGCAAATTATACTTCAATAAAGCTGTTTTTAAAAACTTAATAAAAGTGATCTTCCAAGAAATTATGTTTTTACTACAAGCAAAAGTGTAACACTGTTTTTCCTCCTCCTCCTTCTCCTATCCCTCCTATTCCTCTTCCTTTCTTATTTTTCCATTAAGTAATCCTGGAGTGTTCACATAATGGAGCTACCTGCTAGAAAGAGTGTCTTTGCTAAGGATGAGCCTTTCCAGCTGGTTGCCCTGAAAGGCCACCATCTGGTAGTGATTTCATGGAAATGTCCTTGATCAGTATGTGTTAGGACCAAAACTTGAGAGATGTGGGCAGTCACTCTGTGCAGTTTCTTTATGAAGAACAGAGACCCTCTGCTTGTAAATTTCTGAATCTGGGTGTCTTAATTACCTAGTGCTGGTGTAACATAAATACCACAAGTGGGTGGCTTTAACAAACAGAAATTTATTATCTCACAGCTTAGGAGGCTGAAAGTCTGAATTCAGGGTGCTGGCTCTGTTGGAAGGCTTTCTGTCTCCGTTGGCTCTGGAGGAAGACCCTTGTCTCTTCTGAGCCTCTGTTTCCTAATTCCTTGGAGTTCTCATGTGGCATCTAGCTTCCCTTATCTCTGCTTGCTTGCTTGCTCAATCTGCTCTTTAATATCTTAGAAGAGATTGACTTAAGAAACACCTTACACTAATACTGCCTCATTAACATAACAAAGAAAACCCATTCCCATATGGCATTATAACCACAGGTATAAGAAAACCCGACCAAACCCCCTGCCTTCGAGTTGATTCCGACTCATAGCGACCCTATAGGACAGAGTAGAACTGCCCTATACAGTTTCCAAGGGGCGCGTGGTGGATCTGAACTGCCAACATTTTGGTTAGCAGCTGTAGCTCTTAACCACTACATCACCAGGGTTTCCACCACAGGTATAGAGGTTAGGATTTCCAACACATTTTGTGGGGATACAATTCAATCCACAACACTGGGCTTTAATCCATTTGTTGATTCTACCACTGGTTGGCAGGTCAAAACCAGAATCTGGCACACCTTGACCTGGAGGTCATGCTCTGGCCTAGATGATGGGTGAAGCTGCCTTGTGAAGTCTTGAGAAGGAAAATATAACTCACAGTATCCAAAGATGGAGGGTTGTACTTTCACCTTTCCCGTGGTCTAATTCTTTCCTCGCCTTACTTCTAGCCAACTCATCTGAATTCAGCGTCCAGTGACCTGGAATAAGGAGCCCTGGGGAGAACAAGAGTAGCCTTGGTGGCACAGTGGTTAAGCCCTCGGCTGCTAACCGAAAAGTCAGTGGTTTGAACCCATGGGAGAAAGATGTGGCAGTCTGCTTCTGTAAAGATTTCTAGCCTTGGAAACCCTATGGAGCAGTTCTACTCTGTCCTCTAGGGTCACTGTCAGTCAGAATGGACTCAATGGCAACGGGTTTTGGTTTGGGTAGCACAAACGGTGAACACACTCAGCTGGTAACTGAAAGGTTGGGGTTCAAGGGCCAGAGGGCCAGAGAGAAACTTGCCTGACGTATGGCTGAGAAGAGGGTGTCGTGATTGAAGAACTGTATCCTGTGCATTCCTGAACCTGAATTATAACCTATTACTTCCCTAATAAACCCCATAATTGTGAGTATGGTCTGTGAGTTCTGTGTGGCCAATCCAATGAATTATCGAACCCAGCAGAGAAGTAGAGTGTGCCAAGGAAGGGATGATTGGTGTCAGAATTGCTAAAGATGGCAAAGAGATGAGGTATGTCTGAACTCTGCCATGTGACAATCAGATTTGGGCTGTTGATCTTAATTTTCCCTCCTCCTTGTGAAGCTAGAAGACGTCAGATGCTGCCACCACACCATTTTTACACCTTGCATGCTTCACTAGGTTTTGAGTGTCTTCCTATTGGCACAGTGTGATTGCTTAGGCCTGATGTTTTTTATTATGAAATATTTTAGACAACAAAATAATATAAAGAATGATATAAAAACACCCAAGTACCCACCATTCAGTCTAAGAAACAGAGCATCATACACAGAGTTGAAGGCCTGGCCTGAAGAGCTTCTCTTAATTATTTTGTTGTATCTGCATTCCTTACCATGTTTCTATATTGAGAACACATCTGTATTTTGAGTTCATTATCAATATCTGAGTAACTAATAGCAACCAAGGAAAAGAATCCAGCAGAAACGGGAACTAGTTCTTGCCTATTTTTCAAAATTTATATCCACTAATGACAGGCATTCAACTGTGTGGGTCATAACAAATTATGGATAACATTACAAAGAATGGGAATTCTGGAACACTTAAATGTGCTCACGCGGAACCTGTGCATAGATCAAGAGACAGTCCTTTGAACAGAACAAGGTGATACTGCATGCTTTAACATCAGGAAGGGTGTGTGTCAGGGTTGTATCTTTTTACCATACTTATTCAATCTGTATGTTGAGCAAATGATCTGAGAAGCTGGACTATATGAAGAAGAACAGGGCATCAGGATTGGAGGAAGACTCATTAACAACCTGTGTTATGCAGATGACACAACCTTGCTTGCTGAAAGTGAAGACTTGAAGCACTTACTGAAGAAGATCAAAGACTACAGCCTTCAGTGTGGATTACACCTCCACATAAAATAAAAATCCTCACAACTGGACCAGTAAGCAACATCATAATAAATGGAGAAAAGATTGAACTTGTCAAGGATTTCATTTTACTTGGATCCACAATCAACGCCCATGGAAGTAGCAGTCAAGAAATCAAATGATGCATGGCATTGACCAAATCTGCTGCAAAAGATCTCTACAGTATTAAAAAGTAAAGATATCCCTTCAAGGACTAAGGTGCGCCTGATGCAAGCCATGGTGTTTTCAATTGCCTCATATGCATGTGAAAGCCGATCAATGAATAAAGAAGACCGAAGAAGAATTGATGCCTTTGAATTCTAGCGTTGAGGAAGAATATTGAATATACCATGGACTGCCAGAAGAACGAACAAATTTGCCTTGGAAGAAGTACAGCCAGAATGCTCCTTAGAAGCAAAGATGGTAAGACTTTGTCTCACATACTGTGTACATGTTATCAGGCGGGACCAGTCCCTGGAGAAGGACATCATGCTTGGTAACGTAGAGGGTCAGTGAAAAACAGGAAGACCCTCAGCAAGATGGATTGACACAGTGGCTGCAACAATGGGCTCAAGCATAACAATTGGGAGGATGGCACAGGGCCAGGCAGTGTTTTGTTCTGTCGTACATAGGGTCGTTATGAGTTGGAAACGACTCGACAGCATCTAACAACAACGACAAGGAATTCACAGGTACTTCCCTAGGGCAATGGGGGTCCCTGCCTGGTGCAAATGGTCAAGCGCTGGGCTGGTAACCTTAAGGTTGTAAGTTCAAACCCACCCAGAGGTGTCTCAGAAGAAATGTCTGGCAATCTGCTTCCAAAAGGTGACAGCCATAAGAACCCTATGGAGTGCAGTTCTACTCTGAAACACACGGGATCACCATGAATCATAAATGACTCGATGGCAACTGGTATTTTTGGTTTTCCTTATGGCTATACTGTTTTTACTATAAATATAAATATATATTTATATATATATATATACATTATATACTATATTTTGTTAGGACACCTTCAATGCAAGTAAAAGAAAAGCATGTCTCAAACTGGCTTAAACAATAAAGGGCATTTATTGAGTTACATAACTACAAAGTCCAGAAGTTGACTTTCAGGTTAGGCTTGTTTCCGTGGTTCAACAGTGGACTGAAGTTTCTTTTTGGTTCTCTGTCTCTCCTTCCTGCAGGATCTTCTTCCTCCTCTGGCCAGCTCCCTTCAGAGTGCTCAAATGGGCACTAAGATAGGGCATGCTTCCTCATTCAAGCCTTGCAAGGAAGAGAAATTGTCTTTTCCCATCCTTCTCAGCCAGGATCCTGAAGTCCACTCACATTAGACCACCTGGGCCATACTGTCAAAACAGCTTGGGGGCAGTTTCTGACCTCCTTTAACTTCACAAGGGGAAAGGAGAATCAAGATCAACAGCCCAAGGATGATTTCTATGAGGCGGAGATCAGATATGCCTCTCTCTGCCATCTTTACCAATTCTGACACCAACTGTCCCTCTCAGAACACTCTTTACTTCTCTGCTGGGTTCGATAATTCATTGCAATGGTCCTACAGAACTCACAGACAATACTCATGATTATGGGGTTTATGAGGGAAGTAAGAGTTACAATTCAGGCTCAGGAACACTCAAGATGGTTCTCCTATCGGGTCAGCCTCTTCCCAGCCTTGCTTGGAGGCATGCCTCTCCCTGGCCCTAGGCCTCTCCCCAAAGGCACTCAGCTTTCTCTCACTGTGAACTGTGAAGCCCAATGCGCTGTCTCCTGCTGCTGGGTTTCTTCTGTTGGGTGTCTGCTGCTGGGTCTCTGCTGCCACTGCTTCTTACCATCTTCAGGGTTACAGCTGTCTCTCTCTCTTGGTCTCCTGCTTCCAGGAGCTTCTCAGCACAAGGATCCTGGGTGGAAAGAACTGCTGGCTCCTGGCCGTTCTTCCTTGGTGGTGATGGTATCTTCTCTCTTCTGCCTCTGGGGTGGTTCATTTCAAACCTGGCAGAATGGCAAAACTGACCACTCCCACTAGTGGGCCACAATTACCCTATCACATAGTTCTGCCCAATCACCTAGGTGGGAGTTACAAGACCATGGTGAGAAAGGCCACACAAAATGTGATCCATCACACTGCACGTATGCAACCAAAATTTTTTAAAATTCACTAATTGACTTAGTCTGGGCCGTATGATTCATCCCTGAAGCTGGGATGGAGTTAACTTCAGCAGAACCAAATAGATCCCTACACAAAAATTGGTGGCTGCAGGGAAGGGGTGAGTGGATGTAAGGAAAGTAACCAAGAAATATGCATTATATTGTGGTAAATAATCTCGTAAAATGTTTGTTTCTAACGAACATGAAACAAATTTTATTTTATATTCAGCTTTAAAGTAAAATCCAAACATTTTTTCAATCCTAGTTATTAATATTAGACTTAAAATACTTCATGTTTTAAAAGAATAATTGAAAATAATTGCAAGATGATGTACTGAACATATGATTTAGTAAGCTTGTATTCTAAAAAAAAAAAAAAGTCTCATCCTCATCTACCCCAATAGTTAAAAAGTTAAATGACAGCTTCTTCTGGAAATAAGTAATTAAATAGTATGACTAACTTTGTGATTTTAGATCATACCAGAGTGGATCTAGGTTTTATAGTGCCTGAAGCATAAATAATTGGGAGGAGGGGTGTCCCTCTTCAAAAAAAAAAAGAGTACAAAATTAGTCACAAATGTGAATATTTAGAATGAGAAGAGAAATTATCACATCCAGAAAAATAAATGTTATTAACTGCATATAAAAATCTCTACTAATTTTTTTCTGCAACCTACTCTTCGCTTGTTAATATGACAATTTTGTAATATTATTTATTAGGGAGATTCAAAAATTAAACCAATCTTTCCTCTAGCAGAGTTGACAGAAATTTCCTTTCTATTACTGATAGTTTAGGAATGTTTCACAACTGATTATTGGTAAGAACATGTACATTTTTAGGACTGTTTTTAAATTTGTGGATAAGTATGAAGTTTCAGAGATGAGTTATAAGATTTCAGGACATTTCAAGTTTTCTTATGCTATAATTAACAATAATACTCTTTGAATTGATGACAAAAATTCACTAGCTGGCTTTGCTGTCATAGTACTGTGTTATGTTTTCTATTAACTCCCACAATGTCAGTATTCTATGCAAATCAGCCAGAAATTTAAGTCGTTTGATTCACTTTCTTACCTTAACTGGATTATCAAACAATTCCGGAGTCTATTCATTGCTTCTATTCAAAATTTCTCCTCTTAATGAATTACTGCTGTTGGTATGATCTAAGAAAAATGTTTTGTTACAATTCACTTCTCAATGTCAGAATATTTTCTGTTGATATTATCCCTCTTTTTTTTTTTATTTTATGACGTTTGTTTCATAATCCCAGGACCTAATTATACAGGGGGGACCTCTACAAATGTCTGAGTTGAATACAGTGTAGGTAATTGTGGTAAAATGGTTCTAATAACAATTTTGAACATTGGTGAAGATTGCCTCTTGGCATTTTGAAATGACAAAGATACCCTGCACATATTATATTTCCTCAGTTGTTTCCAAATTGCAGTTAAACCATTATATTCCCAATTCACCCTCTCCCCAAAATGCCTTTAGCTACTCTAACCTAACCAATGGAGGGCAGGTGGGAGTGGAGAGACAGCAGACTTAACACTTTACAATTTTAGAAAAAAAGGCCTTGCAAGGGCTCCTCCCAGAGTCTAGCACAGGCTTGTACAAGTGAGGGATTCTGCAGCTTAAGCCTCATCAGTTTCATAGTGAATCCTCTGCACAGAATCTCCAAGTCAGCCACTTTTTCCACCAGATATATCATTTGGATCTTCTTCTGGTGGAGAAAGCCAGCTTCACCATAGTTCACCATAGCTGAGATTGCTGTTGGCTGTCGTCAAGTTGGCCCCCTCCTCATGGTGACTCCACGCACAACAGAAGGAAATGCTGGCTGGTCCCATGTCAACCCCATGATGGGTTGTGGATTAGACCATTGTGATCCATAGAGCTTTCATTGACTTTTTTTTTGGAAGTAGGTGGCCAGGCCTTTCTTCCTAGTCTGTCTTAGTCTAGAAGCTCTGCAGAAACCTGTCCAGCATCACAGCAACGCACAAGCCTCCACTGAAAGACGGATGGTGGTGACCCATGAAGTGCATTGGCTGGGAATCAAACCTGAGTCCCAAGTGGAAGGAACAATTCTACCACTGGACCACCAATGCCTCACTATATCTAGGATTAGATCCATTTTATCACGATCAGCTAGATGGAAGCCCATTCAGCAGACACCGGTGAACAGGAAGGGTCTACTTTGTACTAGTCCCAGGGATGCAAACGTGAAAAACAACATATAGAGATGAATAACCAAGTCTGCACACGGCTCTGCCTCCACGCCCATTCTGGCTTTCCTCCTTCCCTCCTGTTGATGCTTGAGGAAGGGCCCTTCCTCCTTCCCCAGGTGCCTCGGGAAGAGGAGGCTGTGGGGCTAGCCCACAAGGGGGCGTGCGTCCGCGCCTCCAGTTCCGCCGCCCAGGCTTGAGCTACAGGGGACGAGTCATCGCCAGGCCCCAGTCACCCAACTACAAACCCTCCAGCCGCCAGCTGCCCCGACTCTCCAGCCCCCTCCCCCCTGTTCCAGCCGCACCGAGTTCTTGCAGTTTCCCTAAGACGCCACGCTCTGCAGCGCACGCCTTTTCGCAACCTGGAAAAGGCCCACCCTGGACAACTCGTCCTTCCAGATGGAACTCAAAAGGCCCTCTCCCCGCGGAGCCTCCCCCTGTTCCCCAGGCAGGCACAGCCGCACCCAGAGGCGTCTTCAGCTGAGCTCTCGGCCCATTGGATCGCGTCTTCGCCTGGTGGCCAGCTCGTTGAAGGGAGCCCTTCCTCCCCCGGCAACTTGGGCCCTGCAGTAACTTTTGTGATTCCAGGAGCTTAACAGCAGCCCCCCTCCGACATGCCAAAGAGTGCAGGGTGCTCAGGCTGCAGAAAAAGATACCTGCAACCGACCGGCCCCATTCCTAGGAGGGACTCCCAGCAGCTGCTGCCCAGAGCGGCCCAGAAAAATGCACGCTGCCCTCCCCCTGGTGGACGACTTCTGGTTGAGCACCTCCCTCGTAGTGGCCCGTTTTATCAACACTTCGTAGCCTGAGCCAAAATAGGCCCCAAGGTTGACATGAAGCTGTATGTCAACCTTGTTCTTGAAGAACTAAGAGGGGTCTAAATATGAAGCCACATTGTTCTGTTTATTTTCTAACATTTGAAAGTTTTTGTTTAATGCCTGAAGAAACAGGTATCTGCAGAGGCAAAAGAATGCAAGTTAAAACTAAAAAACGACCCCCTTCCGCCACCTTGATTTTCAGGGCTAGTTAAATGGGGAAATATTTCAAAAGAAAAATCGTGGAGTGATGAGAGGAAGAAGGGGGAGGAGAGAGAAAGCAGCTACTGGTGATCATTGCTGAGGTCCATTCTTTAATTAAGGGTTCAAAAATGGTGATCTTATAAATATTTCTCCTTCTGCATCTATTAATTGGCATTCTTCCATAAATAAGACCGTTCCTTTCTTAACTATTTATTTGCTTAACCTGAAGTATAGTTTGCACAGAGGGCTTGGTGGTTCAGTGGTAGAATCCTTGCCTTCTGTGTGGGAGATCCAGGTTCGTATTCCCAGCCAATGCACCTCATGTACAACAAACACCCATCTGTATGTTTTGCTATGATGTTGAGCAGATTTCAGCAGAGCTTCCAGGCTAAGACAGGCTCAGAAGAAAGACCTGGCAATCTATTTCTGAAAATCAGCCAAAGAAAACCCTACGGATCAGAACAGTCTAATCCATAACTCGTCATGGGGGTAAGACTGGAGTCACCATGAGTTGAGGGTGACTCAATGGCAGCTAACAACATAGTTTGCACAACAAAGGCAGATAAATGTTGCTGGTTGCTTCTTGCTGCTTTCGTTCAAGTCCTGGGAGAGCAAGATAAACCAGAGCCTGCAGCATTAGCCTGTAGATAGTTAGCCTGCAGAGGGTAAAGCTGTGCAAGAGAGACATTCTTGTGACCTGCAATCTAAGTTTTCCCATAACTTGGAGCCTTTAAGGATAGAAAAAAATCAGCTGCTTCTATACCCTGAAGTGAAGCTGGTACTTCCAAGGGCTGCAAAGCTGCAGTCTTAACAGATAAAATTGAAGTCTAGGCTTTCTCAAAGTCCCCTGCTGCTGCCAAACGAAGGGCAAACCTCATTTCTTCCTCTCTGCCTTGCTCACTTGCCTTCCTACTACCCCTCCAGCACATCCCATGCCCTCACCTCGGGGCCTTTGCACTTCTTGTTCCTTTCCCTCAGACCTCTTTCCCCAGCCATCCACAAAGCTTGTTCCTCACCTTAAGACTGCCTAAATGCCACACTTTTCTGAGGCCTTCCCTAACCATCTTACTTAAAAGAACACCACCAACATCATACCTTCCCTACCCTCTTCCCTGGCTTTTCTTCGTAGCTCTTACCACTATCTGATGTGCTATATTTTTTACTGATGTTCACTGTCTATCGCCTCCCACTAGAATGCAGGGTCCGTGAAGGGAGGGATTTTTAGTTTTGTTCATTGCTGAATTCCAGGGATTAGCACAGTTCTTGGGATGTGGAGAGGGCGGCTGGAGGGGGGGAGGTCCTTATATTTGGATGATTAATAAACACTGATAAAATTTTGCCTTCCCACCAGAATCTATTAAAGCCTATTGTTTCCAATTGCTTCAAAGCAATGACTGTTATGTTAGGGAGAAGGAAATTTCCAAAAAGGGGTGGTCTTACAGACCACAACCCTTGATTCAGGTTTAACCAATCAGCCAATTGCCTTTGAGTCAATTCCACTCGTGGTGACTCTGTATGGTTTTCACAGCTGTGATCTTTTGGAAGAAATCAATAGGTCTTCCGTGGTGCCTCTGTGTAGGTTTGAACCAACAACCTTTTGGTTAGTAGTCAAGTACTTAACTGTTTGCGCCACCCAGGGAACTGTTTCATACAAGTATTCCCTGACTTACGATGGGGTTTCCCATTCCGACAACTACTTTGTCATAAGTGGATTCTGATGTAAGTCGAATACCTCATTTTTTTGTTTTATTATTATTGCCTTTTATTATTGGTATCTTTATAAATCCAATCTTTATTTGTCCTTTGGGATTGAAAACATTATATCTGAGAATAACATCAGCAAATTACGCACTGCAACATTGTATGTAGTACATATTACTAAAGACAAGATACATATATTAAAAAAAAAGAGTTAGTGCCGTTCATCATAACTTGAACACATCATAAGTGGGGGACTACCTAACTATGTATTATATAATGCTCAAGTCTAATTGAGGTCTATAACCTCAACTAATCCATTTTCTGTGTGATTCTATCCTGAAAATTTTTCATATTCTTTTTGGTAGGGCCACAATAACCAATTGGGTCTACAACCATCTTCTAACTTTATCTGGCTCTAATGTCACAGCTTCTAAGGTCAAACCAACAAGTTGATTTCTATTACTTGAAACCATAACTTAAATCTGATACAAAGGCTTTAATTCCCTGTTTGATTCTGTCACCATTACAAAACTGTAAGTTGGGGGCCAAGATGGCAGAGTAGTCAGATGCTTCCGGTGGTCCCTCTTAAAACAAAGACCCAAAAAAAGAAGTGAATCGATTATATATGACAATCGAGGAGCCATGGACATCAAAGGCAAAGTTGAGGAATTGGACTGAGTGACAAGGGAAGGGAGAGATGATTTGGAAACAGCGAGGAGTTTCCAGACATGACCGAGCGGGAGCCAGAGTCCTTCAGGCCAGATCAGCTCATGGTGCACGGTGAGGCAAGCAGCGGTGCTCAGGAGGCATTTTCCATATCAAGAGAGACCCAGCGGCAGAGGGTCTACTCACCCATCCAGAACCAGTGAGAAGCAGCCCTCGACTGGTGAAAGATAAGTACTTGCATCTGGCCTACCACATGGATCAAAACCACCACCCTTTGGGAAAAAATTCCCTCCAATTTACCTTCCCGCTCCCTGCTCTGCACTGGGTCCAGGATGGCTTCAGTGATTGCCAAGTCCCCAGGGTCAGAAGTAGGACTTGTCACACGCCCTGAGCGATTCTCCTGGCCATGGAGAGGAAACAAATTAACAAACAGGGGAAAAAATAATCTATCGGCTCCCCTAAGCCAGGAACTCAGGGTAGGCACAGCTCCTTTGCCTAGGAACAGACATAAGGGGTCCACAGACTGAGTACCTTTCCCCCTGCATAGACTTGTGTGGGCCCATTTCAGCAGTGTAGGCTCTTATTACCACAGTACAACAGGGTATATGCCTGAAGTCTAACTTCAACTCTTTCAGCTGTGAAGTGGCATATTCGTGATATTTGACGCTGCTCTGCCCATTAAGCAGGGTCTTCACCTACCCATATCAGGGGCCTGAGGATAGGTGGCTCCACCAACACGACCTAGCCACCTGCAACATGGGCCGAAAATAAGAGGTGCCCCCTAGTCCTTACAGCCAATAGAATTGGGTGCTCATAGTCTGGCTACAAAGCCCACCCACATACATGCTCTAGGGAAGACGGATACACTTTTCTCCTGAACACTCAGGGGCAGCCGTCAGCCCTCTGTCTTGCTCAGTGTGTGACCCCCTGTTGCAGCCGGAAGCCTGTACCTACACCAATCACCCATGCTTGTCTAGGACTGTAGGTGAGAGCCTGCACCACACACTTGGTGGCTGACTACCTGGACACCTGAGCTGAATCCATCCAGAAGGAGTGGGCAGACTCCTAGGCTTAAATACTTAGTGGCAGATCAGGCCACCTGGTGGCAGGACTTTGGAGCTTCAGGGGTGCCGGTGATCAGGCTAGCTCACACGAGCAGCCTATTTGGGCATATCAAAACAACAAAACAAGAAACTAAGGCACAGTAAGCAAACATAAAATAAGTAAGTATAGTAACTTATTGATGCCTCGGAGACTACAGTCAATATCAAATCACATAAAGTGGCAGAACATGATGGCTTCAGCAAGCTCCCAAAATAAAGAATCAAGAAATTTTCCAGAGGAAGAGAATTTCTTGGAATTACTGGAGGCAGAATACAAAAGATTAATATACAGAACTCTTCAAGAGATCAGGAAAAACGCAGACCAAACAATAGAGGAACTTTAGAAGATTAGAGAAGAGCATAAGGACAAATTTAACAGGCTGCAAGAATCCATAGAGAGACAGTAATCAGAAATCCAGAAGATTAACAATAAAATTTCAGAATTAGACAACTCAATAGAAAGTCATAGGAGAACTGAGGCAATGGAAGTCAGAATTAGTGAGGCTGAAGAGAAAGCACTCGACACCAACTTATCTGAGGAAAAATCAGATAAAAGGATTTAAAAAAACGAAGAAACCCTAAGAATTATATGGGACTCTATCAAGAGGAATAACCTACAAGTGACTGGAGTACTAGAGCTGGGGAGGGGTGGGGGGGGAATAACAGAAAATACAGAGAGGATTGTTGAAGATTTGTTGGCAGAAAACTTCCCTGATATCATGAAAGATGAGAAGCTATCTATCCAAGATGCTCATCGAACCCCATATAAGGTAGATCTCAAAAGAAAGTCACCAAGACATATTATAATCAAACTTCCCAAAACCAAAGATAAAGAGAGAATTTTAAGAGCGGCTAGGGATGAACAAAAAGTCATCTACAAAGGAGAGTCACTTAGACTAAGCTTGGACTACTCAGCAGAAACATTGCAGGCCAGAGGGCAATGGGATGACATATATAAAGCCTTGAAGGAAAAAAAATTGCCAGGCAAGAATTATATATCTAGCAAAACTCTCTCTCAAATATGATGG
>NW_004444069.1:6564222-6566455 GCF_000243295.1 Trichechus manatus latirostris | reverse complement strand
CAAACAACACTCAAAAAAGAGCAGGAGTGGCAATATTAATCTCTGACAAAATAGACTTTAAAGTAAAATCCACCACAAAGGATAAGGAAGGACACTGTATAATGATTAAAGGATCAATACACCAGAAGGACATAACTATAATAAATATTTATGCACCCAACAACAGGGCTCCAAAATAACATAAAACAAACTCTAACAGCATTGAAAAGAGAGATAGACAGCACCACAACAGTAGTAGGCGACTTCAACACCCCAACTTTTGTGAAAGACAGAACATCCAGAAAGAAGCTCAGTAAAGACACAGAAGATCTAAATGCTACAATCAACCAACTTGCTCTTATGGACATATACCGCACTCCACCCAACAGCAGCCAAGTATACTTTCTTTTCCAATGCACATGGAACATTCTCCAGAGTAGACCACATATTAGGCCATAAAGGAAGCCTTAACAGAATCCAAAGCATCAAAATATTACAAAGCATCTTTTCTGTCCATAAAGCCGTAAAAGTAGGAATCAATAATGGAAAAAGCAAGGAAAAAAACTCAAACACATGGAAAGAGAACAACACCTTGCTCTAAAACTACTGGGTTATAGAAGAAATTAAGGATAGAAGAAAGAAATTCATAGAATAAAATGAGAACGAGAACATATCCAACAAGAATCTTTGGGACACAGCAAAAGCAGTGCTCAGAGGTCAGTTTATAGCAATAAATGCACACGTCCAAAGAGAGGAAAGGGCCAAAATCAAAACGTTAACTCTACAACTGGAACAAGTAGAAAGAGAGCAGCAAAAGAAGCCCTCGAGCACCAGAAGAAAGGAAATAATAAGAATTAGAGCAGAATTAAATGAAATAAAGAATAGAAAAACAATTGAAAGAGTTAACAAGACCAAAAGCATGTTCTTTGAAAAGATCAACGAAATTGATAAACCATTGGCCAAACTGACAAAAGAAAAAGAGGAGAGGAAGCGAATAACTCATGTAAAAAATGAGATGGGTGATATCAAAACAGACCCAACTCAAATTAAAAGAATCATAGCAGAATACTATGAAAAACTGCACTCCAACAAATTTGAAAACCTAGAGGAAATGGACAAATTTCTAGAAACTCATTACCTACCTAAACTAAGACAACCAGAGGTAGAACAACTAAATAAACCTATAACAAAAGAAGAGATTGAAAAGGTAATTTAAAAACTCCCAACAAAAAAAGCTCTGGCCCAGACGGTTTCACTGGAGAATTCTGTCAAACTTTCAGAGAAGAGTTAACACCACTACTACTAAAGGTATTTCAGAGCATAGAAATGGATGGAATACTCCCAAACTCATTCTATAAAGCCAGCATAACCCTGATACCAAAACCAGGTAAAGACACCACAAGAAAAGAAAATTACAGACCAATATCCCTCATGAACATTGATGCAAAAATCCTCAACAAAATTCTAGCCAATAGAAGTTAGCAACATATCAAAAAAATTATACACCATGATCAAGTGGGATTTATAATAGGTATGCAGGGATGGTTCAACATTAGAAAAACAATCAATGTAAGTCATCACATTAATAAAACAAAAGACAAGAACCACATGATCTCATCAATCGATGCAGAAAAGGCATTTGACAAAGTCCAACAACCATTCATGATAAAAACGCTCAACAAAATAGGAATAGAAGGGAAATTCCTCAACATAATTAAGGGCATTCATACAAAGCCAACAGCCAACATCATCGTAAATGGAGAGACTTTGAAAGCATTCTCCTTGAGAACGGGAACCAGACAAGGATGCCCTTTATCACCACTCTTATTCAACATTGTGCTGGAGGTAGTAGCCAGAGCAATTAAACAAGAAAAAGAAATAAAGGGCATCCAAATTGGTAAGGGAGAAGTCAAAGTATCTCTATTTGCAGATGAGATGATCTTATACCCAGAAAACCCCAAAGAATCCACAAGAAAACTAGTAGAACTAATAGAAGATTTCAGCAAAGTATCAGGATACAAGATAAACATACAAAACTCTTGAATTCCTCTACATCAACAAAGAGAACTTCAAAGAGGAAATCATCAAATCAATACCATTTACAATAGTCCCCAAGAAGATAAAATACTTAGGAATAAATCTAACCAGAGACATAAAAGATCTATACAATGAAAACTACAAGACACTACTTCAGGAAACCGAAAGAGACCTGCATAAGTGGAAAAACATACCTTGCTCATGGATAGGTAGACTC
>NW_004444069.1:6548643-6563142 GCF_000243295.1 Trichechus manatus latirostris | reverse complement strand
GAGAAATAAGAGCCGTCACACGAATAGATATATGCACACCCATGTTCGTTGCAGAACTGTTCATGATAGCAAAAAGATGGAAACAATCTAGGTGCCCATCAACAGACGAATGGATAATCTATGGTATATTCACACAATAGATCAAGAATAATGATGAATCCGTGAAATATCTTATAACATGGAGGAATCTGGAAGGGATTATGCTCAGTGAATTTAGTCAGTCACAAAAGGATAAATATTGTAGAAGACCACTATTATAAGAACTCAAGAAAAGGTTTAAACACAGAAGAAAACATTCTTTGGTGGTTACGAGTGTGGGGAGGGAGGGTGAGGGTTATTCACTAACTAGATAATAGACAAAAATTATCTTAGGTGAAGGGAAGGACAGGACACACTACAGGAGAACTCAGTACAACTAGACTAAACAAAAGCTAAGAAGTTTCCTGCATACAAAACTGTAAGTTCCTCAAAGGCATAGACCTTTCCTTTGCTGTTCTTCTGGAATCGCTAAAGCCCAGCTTATTACCTAGCACTTGGTGAGTACTCAGTAAATCAACGTAGACCTTTCCTTAACCAGTATAGACTCTGTGGTCCATCAATTTGACAGTCTTGCCAACTTGCTGAAACTACTACCCTGTTTCTTATGCTTCTCAGCCAAACGCTCATTGTCTGCACTTCCTCACCTCTGTTGTTGTTAGGTGCTGTCGAGTCATCTCAGACTCATAGCAACCTCATGTAGAACAGAATAAAATGTTGGCGCGTCCTGAGACATCCTCACAATTGTTGTTCTTGTTGTCGTTGTTAGGTGTCATCAAGTCGGTTCCCACTCGTAGCAACTGTCTTAGGCTGGGTTCTCTAGAGAAGCAAAACCAGTAAAGTGTATAAATATATATGTATATATTTATATCAAGGAAACGGGTCATGTGATTGTAGAGGCTGGAACGTCCCAAGTCTGTGGATCAGGATAGAGGCTTCTCCTGACTCACATAGCAGCAGGGGCTGACGAACCCAAGATCAGCAGGTCGGAGAGCAGTGCTCTTGTTCATAGGCTGTGAAGATCGATGAATCCCAAGATCAGCAGGCAAGACTACAAGGCTTCTCCTTATTCAGGAAGCTGCAGGGGCTGGTGGACCCAAAATAGGCAGGTCGGACAGCAGGGCTCTTGTTCACAGGCTGTGAAGATCCACAAATCCCAAGATTGGTAGATAAACTGATAGCTCAAGTCCCAAGAACCGGAGGTTAGACAAACAGGAGGCAGCTGCAGGATCCAGAGCAGGGAAAAGCCGGAACGTGACTTATATTCAGGTGCAGGCCACATGCCCAAGGAAACTCCTTTTCAACTAATTGGCTACTCACAGCAGGTCCCATCATGGGAGTGATCATGTACAAACACTGGGAATCAAGGCCCAGACAAGTTGACACACCATCTTAACCGTCACAGTCCACCTTTGTCAACTTGGCACCTGTACACATCTCCCCAAACCATACATAATCTCTGAATAAAGACAATTACAAAGTCATACTTGCATCTAACATGATACAACTAACACGTATACAACCCAAAATGCACTAGCCCCGTTTACATCTTATATTTTATAAGTGAAGAAAACAAAAAATATTTGATGCACACATACAAAGCAGAAATACTCATAACAATTACAGTCCTCGTTTCTGCAATTGGTCACGTGGACATAACTGGTATTTAGAACTTCCTTTTTCCACCACCTATTCCATATTCCTTTCGCCCTCAGCAAGCACCTCAGTTGGTCATGGTTTTTACCCATGGGGTGACCCAAACTTTCATTCCTGAACGGTCTGGGCCATTAGTAGTCATGTTGGAATTGGGTTGCTGTAGTTTTCCATTGACTTTAATCACAGGGCATAGTAATACTAAGAGATGCCCTAAGGGATCTCTTGCATTCTAGACACACTTTTCTTTACCTCCATTATGTAATATCAATCCAGTTTCCTCTTGGTAATCAGGATCAATCACAGTAGCCAGTATGGTAACTCCCTTCTTTGCCTGTTCATCCAGAGGCATAAGGAGCCGAAAGTGGCCAGGTGGCATTCTTAGCTTCCAGTTCAATGGAATCAGTGATGTGTCTCCAGGTGGGAGCATTCCTCCTTTTGGGACTAAGACCTCTAGACCTCAGAGCATAAGGTCGCAGAAACAGGAAGCAAAAATCTTGTGAGTTGGTCACTAGGGGTAATAGTAGCGGTGCCACTCCCATTTCTACCCCTTGATTCCTGGATCCATGAATCCTGGCTATGGGAGAAACAGCACCATATACCGGATGCTGGTTTAGAGTATATACAGCCTCCTGGAGAACTTTGCCCCAACCCTGCAGGGTATTGCCATCTAGCTGGTGCCTTAACTGTGTCTTTGGGAGGCCACTCAGTCGTTCTATCAATCCAGCTGCTTCAGGATGATGGGGAACATGGTAAGGCTAGTGAATTCCATGAGCATGGGCCCATTGCTGCACTTTATTTGCTGTGAAGGAAGTCCCTTGATCAGAGGCTATGCTGTGTGGGATACCATGACGGTGGATAAGGCATTCTCTAAGTCCACAGATGGTAGTTTTGGCAGAAGCATTGCATGCAGGGAAGGCAAATCCATATCCAGAGTAAGTGTCGATTCC
The DNA here is from genome assembly GCF_000243295.1 of Trichechus manatus latirostris. Taxonomy (NCBI): domain Eukaryota; kingdom Metazoa; phylum Chordata; class Mammalia; order Sirenia; family Trichechidae; genus Trichechus; species Trichechus manatus. The sequence goes on along the minus strand of NW_004444069.1, from coordinate 6,560,503 downwards.
AGCAAGGACAAAACACCACCTTTTCCATGATGGAAGTGATCCAATGTAATCAACTAGCCAGCAGGTTGCTGGTGCAACAGAATGAAACACTGCCTGGTCCTGCGCCATCCTCACAATCGTTGTTATGTTTGAGCCCATTGTTGCAGCCAGTGTGTCAATCCATCTCATCGAGGGTCTTCTTCTTCACTGATGCTGTACTTTACCAAGCATTATGTCCTTCTCCAGGGACTGGTCCCTTCTGATAACATGTCCAAAGTACGTGAGACAAAGTCTCACCATCTTCACTTCCAAGGAGCACTCTCGATGTATTTCTTCCAATACAGACTTGTTCATTCTTCTGGAAGTCCATGGTACGTTCAATATTCTTCGCCAACATCATAATTAAAGGCATCAATTCTTCTTCAGTCTTCCTTATTCACTGTCCATCTTTCACATGTATATGAGGCAATCGAAAATATCATGCCTGTGTCAGGTGCACCTTAGCTCTCAAAGTGACATCTTTGCTTTTTAACCCTTAGAAGAGGTCTTTTGCAGCAGATTTGCCCAACACAATACGTCATCTTATTTCTTGACTGCTGCTTCCATGGGCATTGATTGTGGATCCAAGTAAAATGAAATCCTTGACAAGTTCATTTTTTTCTCCGTTTATCATGTTGTTGCTTATTGGTCCAGTTGTGAAGTTTTTTTTTTCTTTATGTTGAGGTGTAATCCATACTGAAGGCTGCAGTCTTTGATCTTCATCAGCAAGTGCTTCAAGTCTTCTTTGCTTTCAGCCAGCAAGGTTGTGTCATGTGCATACTGCAGGTTGTTAAAGTGTTTTCCACCCATCCTGATGCCGTATTTTTCTTCACATAGTCCAATTTCTTGGATTGTTTGCTCAGTATACAGATTCAATAAGTATGGTGAAAGGATGCATCCCTGACGCACAGCCTTCTTGATTTTAAACCATGCAGTTTCCCCTTGTTCTGTTTGAACAACTGCCTCGTGGTCTACATATGGGTTCCACATGAGCACAGTTAAGTGTTCTGGAATTCCCATTCTTCACAACGTTATCCATAATTTGTTATTGATTCACACAGTCGAATGCCTTTGCATAGTCAATAAAACACAGGTAAACATCTTTCTGGTATTCTCTGCTTTCAGCCAAGATCCATCTGACATCAGCAATGATATCCCTCGTTCCACGACCTCTTCTGAATCTGGTTTGAATTCCTTGCAGTTCCCTGCTGATATACTTCTGGAACTGCTTTTGAATGATCTTCAGCACAATTTTACTTGTGTGTGATATTAATGATCGAAACTTTCTGCTCTCTGTTGGATCACCTTTCTTTGGGCACAAATATGGATCTTTTCCAGTTGGTTAGTGTCACGGATTGAATTATGTCCCCCCAAAAATGTGCGTATCAATTTGGCTGGGCTATGATTCCCTGTATTGTGTGGTTGTCTTCCTTTTTGTGGTTGTAATTTTTATGTTAAAGAGGATTAGGGTGGGATTGTAACACCCTTACTGAGGTCACATCCCTGATCCAGTGTAAAGGGAGTTTCCCTGGGGTGTGGCCTGCACCATGTTTTATCTTACAAGAGATAAAAGGAACGGGAAGCAAGCAGAAAGAGGGCGACTTCATACCACTAAGAAAGCAGTGCTGGGAGCAGAGCGTGTCCTTTGGAGCCGCAGTTCCTGCGCAGAGAAGCTCCTAGGCCGGGGGAAGATTGATGACAACAATGACCTTCTTTCAGAGCCGACAGAGAGAGAAAACCTTCCTCTGGAGCTGACGCCCTGAATTTGGACTTGTAGCCTACTAGACTGTGAGAAAATAAATTTCACTTTGTTAAAGCCATTCATTCACTAGTGGTATTTCTGTTAGAGCAGCACTAGATGACTAAGGCAGTTGGTCAGGTAACTGTTTTCCAAATTTCTTGGCACAGATGAGAGCACACCCCCATTGCTCCATCTGTTTGTTGAAACATCTCAATTGGTATTCCGTCAATTCCGAGAGCCTTGTTTTTTTGCCAATACTTTCAGTGTATCTTAGACTTCTTCCTTGAATACCATTGGCTTTTGGTCATACGTTACCTCCTGAAGTGATTGAACATTGACCAATTCTTTTTTGGTATAGTGACTCTGTGTATTCCTTCCATCTTCTTTTGATACTTCCTGTGTGATTCAATATTTTGCCCATAGAATCTTTCAAAATTGCATCTCGAGCCTTGAATTTTTTCTTCAGTTCTTTCAGCTTGAAAAATGCTGAGCATGTTCTTCCCTTTTGGTTTTCTATCTCCAAGTCTTTGCACATGTCATTATAATACTTTGTCTTCTGGAGCTGCTCTTTGAAATCTTCTGTTTAGCTCTTTTACTTTACCATTTCTTTCACTCGCTTTAGCTACTCTACATTTAAGGGTGAGTTTCAGAGTCTCTTCTGACATCCATTTTGTTTTTTTTCTTTCTTTCCTTTTTATTTAAATGATCTTTTGCTTTCTTCATGTATGATGTCCTTGATGTCTTCCCACAACTTGTCTTGTCTTTGGTCATTAGTGTTCAATGCATCAGATCTATTCTTGAGATGGACTCCAAATTAGGTGGGATATACTCAAGGTCATATTTTGGCTCTCGTGGACTTGCTTTAATTTTCTTCAGCTTCAACTTGAACTTGCATACGAGCAATTGATGGTCTTGTCCGCAGTCGGCTCTTGTCCTTGTTCTGACTGATGATATTGAGCTTTTCCATCGTCTCTTTCCACAGATGTATTCGATTTGATTCCTGTGTTTTCCATCTGGTGATGTCCACGTGTATAGTCACTGTTTATGTTGAAAAAAGATATTTGCAATGAAGAAGTCATCGGTCTTGCAAAATTCTACCATATAATCTCCAGCATTGTTTCTATCACCACGGCCATATTTTCTAACTACTTATCCTTCTTCTTTGTTTCCAACTTCTGCATTCTAATCACCAGTAATAATCAATGCATACTGATTACATGTTTGATCAATTTCAGACTGTAGAAGTTGGTAAAATCTTCAATTTCTTCATCTTTGGCCTTAGTGGTTGGTGGGTAAATTTGAATAATAGTTGTATTAACTGGTTTTCCTTGCTGTTAGGTGCCATTGAGTCGATTCTGACTCATAGCAACCCTACATACAACAGAACGAAACACTGCCCGGTCCTCCGCCATCCTCACAATCCGTGTTTTGCTTGAGCCCATTGTTGCAGCCACTGTGTCAATCCATCTCGTTGAGGGTCTTCTTCTTTTTTGCTGATCCTCTACTTTACCAAGCCCAAAGTCCTTCTCCAGGGACTGATTCCTCCTGATAACTTGTCCAAAGTATGTGAGACGTGGTCTCTCCTTCCTCGCTTCTAAGGAGCATTCTGGTTGTACTTCTTCCACGACAGATTTGTTCATTCTTTTGGCAGTCCATGGTATATTCAGTATTCTTCGCCAACACCACAATTCAAAGGCGTCAGTTCTTCTTCGGTGTTTCTTATTCATCGTCCAGCTTTTGCATGCATATGAGGTGATTGAAAACACCACGGCTTGGGTAAGGCGCAACTTAGTCTTCAATGTGATCTTTGCTTTTTAATACTTTTAAGAGGTCTTTTGCAGATATGCCCGATGCAATGCGTCACGTTGTATTGCACTTCAGGATAGATCTTGAAATGTTCTTTTTGAGGATGAACGCGATGCATTCCTCTTCAATTTGTCATTCCCGGCATAGACCCTATGATAATCTGATTCAGAATGGCCAATACCAGTCTATTTCAGCTCACTAATGCCTAGGATATTGATCTTTATGCGTTTCATTTCATTTTGGATGACTTCCAATTTTCCTAGATGCATACTTCATACATTCCACTTTCCAATTATTAATGGATGTTTGCAGCTGTTTCTTCTCATTTTGAGTCGTACCACATCAGCAAATGAAGCTTCCAAAAGCTTGACTCCATCCACGTCATTAAGGTCGACTACTTTGAGGAGGCAGCTCTTCCTTAGTCATATTTTGAGTGCCTTCCAAACTGAGGGGCTCACCTTCCAGCAGTATATCACGCAATGTTCTGCTGCTGTTCATAAGGTTTTCACTGGCTAATTTTTTTCAGAAGTAGACTGCTAGTTCCTTCTTCCTAGTCTGTCTTAGTCTGGAAGCTCCACTGAAACCTATCCACCAAGGGTGAACCGGATGGTATTTGAAATATCGGTGGCAAAGCTTCCAGTATCATGCAATACCCAAGTCACCACAGTAAGACAAAGTGACCGATGCATGGTGGATCCTCACAATAGTAGGTATGTTTCAGCCCACTGTTGCAGCCATTGTGTCAGTCCATCTGTTTGAGGGGCTTCCTCTTTTTTCACTCACCTTCTACTTTACCAAGCATGAAGTCCTTCTCCAAGGATTGGTCATTCCTGATAGGGTGTCATTGTCATCCATAAGATTTTCATTGGCTAATCTTTCTCTGAAGGTCCTTTTTACTAGTCTGTCTTCGTGAAGCTCTCCTGAAACCTGTCCATCATTGGTGACCCTGATCGTATTTGAAATACTGGTGATGTAGCTTCCAGCATCACAGTACACTCAAGCCACTACAATAGGACAAACTGAAAGACAGGTGGTGGTCCTCACCTAATTCACTCCATAACCCTCCATGTGCTGACTCCAGCACCAGGTACACTACTGAAACTACCCTCACCACAGTGACAAAGTCCTTCAGCCTTGCCTTGTTTTGACTTCTAGCATCTTAGCAAGTGTTAAACACTCCCTCGTCCTTGAAATATTTTCTTCTTTTGGTTCCCCTGGTGCTACCATTGTTTCTCCAGCTATTTGGTCACAAAACCTCAGGTTTTGTACCTCCTTTCACTTCAAACCCAATATTCTGGATCGTTTCATTCATGTGCATGTTTCAGCATCTGATGTGCCTGACAGCTTCTACATGTCTCCAGACCCCTCTATCCAACCGCCTCCTGCACAGCCCCCCTCTGGCTAGGCATCAAAACCAGCTGTCATTGAGCCTACTCCAACTCATGGCAACCCCATGTGTGTCAGAGTAGAACTGCGAGGGTTTTCAATGGCCAACTTTTTAGAAGTAGACTGCCAGGCCTTTCTTCCAAGGCTCCTCTGGGTGGACTCAAACCTCCAATCTTTAGGTTAGCATCCAAGTGCATTAACTGTTTGTACCACCTAGGGACTCACAGGTACCTTAAAATGTAAAGTCCCAACTCTACTTCCCTCCTCCTCTCCGGTTGCCTTTCTCACTGATGGGCTTCATCCTACCTACAGCTGCCTAAGCCAGAAAACAGGGCACCTTCCTCGACTCCTCTCCCTTCCGTCATCCCTACAGCTCATCCACCACCTTGGACTATGGAGTCAGCTCCCTCAATAATTGGCCATTTCTATCCAGCCCCAAGCAACCACACAAATCATTTTCCGTTATTTGCGATCCAGGCTCCAGGTACTCCTGACTAACATCATCTCACTCTTAGAATTCCACCAGGGCTTTCTAAACTGCCTCCCAAATGGCATCCCCTGCCTACAACTCTTTCTTGCCTCTGTAGTTGGAGTTCCTTTCTATGAGCAAATCCGGTCATGCAGATCCCCTGTGTAATACTCATCACCATCTTCCTATTACTTTTGGAACAAAATTTTAACTCTTTAACCTAGCATTCAAGGTCCTTCATGATAGGCCCCTGCCTATCGCTCCAGCCTCCTCTGTCATCTGTCCCCACCTCCCACCCTGTATGCTCCAGCTAAAGTGTCTTTTCAGTTCTTCAAACACATATCCTTCCAACTCATCCCTAGGCCTTCTCCTGGAAGGTTTTCCAGTTGTTCTTGCACTTGGTTAATGCCTCCCTATGCTTCAGATCTTAGATTAAAGGACACCTCCACTACTCCAGACCCCATCAATCCCACCACTTGCCCACCACCAAAAGTCAAGTTTGCCCCTCCTGTGGGCCTTCATAGCCTCCAGTACTTATCACTACTATTCAAATTGTTTGTCTGGTCCATCTTCTTCATTAGGCCTCGAAGGCATGAATTACATATCATTTATTGGCATGGCCCTGGTGCACCTACAAGGCTTTCATGTATTTCTTGAAATAATGGGCTATGCTAAATTTAGAAGAAAAAATGCCAGAGTCATTTAGACAGTTTTATTGGAGCCGAGCCATTTCCCCACTTTCCAAATGGCTTCTGGTATAGGCTATATGAAATCTCTTAGACCACAAAGTCTCATCACCAAGCCAGGCTAGATTAACATCTGTTCATTCTGGAAAATAATTCAGCATTAAGCTGTAGACACAAGTGTATTCTGTTGTTGGGTACCAATGAGGCTTTCTGGAACATCTGTTTGCAAAGTAGTGCTTCACAGAACATTTCCTAGAGATAAGGAGGAAGAGAAGAAGAAAGAAGATGAAATGGCATATGAGAATCCTCTTGAATATCATCATGGTAATTGACCTTCCGCACTTCTATGCTCTGGTTGGACCGAGTTCCTGGATATGCCAGAGAAGCATGTGCCCAATTTGAATACATCCTCTTACAGCCAACTAATCTAAATCTTCAGACATAGTTGTATTTACTTTGTAGTTTCTTATTGTATTGTGGTGATGGCAAGTTACTTCCTTTGGTTTTACTCAGAAGAGGGTGAGATTTGTTAAAATAGAATCTAAATATCTTCAATGCCTTTGTAACCAAAGACTACCCGTACTCAACTTTAAGTGCTCTGATTTTGTTTTTCTGGATCTTACCTACCTCTCACATACAGTGAGGCAAAAGGCTTAGGGTTCAGAGCACATAGTCTTGTCAGACCTGGGTTTGATTCTCTACTCTGCAGCCTTGGGGAGTCGCTAAATCTCTTATGTTTTTTCATTTACAAGTGTAAAAGTAGTTCCCTTTTTACAGGATTGCGATGAAAACTGAATAAGATAATGCGTTTAAAGGATTTTGCAGAGTAACTGGGCACAAAATAATCACACCATAAAAGCAAGCCATTTGGTGCAAATGGTTTACACACTTGGCTGCTAACTGGAACGCTAGGGGTTCATGTCTACCCAGAGGCGCCTCAGAACAATAAGCCTAGTAATCTACATCTGAAAAATCAGCCATTGAAAACCCTGTGGAGCACAGTTCTACTCTGACACACATGGGGTCGCCGTGAGTCAGAATTGACTTGGAAGCAACTGGTTTGGTTTTATTATAATATATATGGCAGGAAGGAATTCTCATTTAAAAAGCCACAATTAACCTCTGAGATACAATTTTATTGTTCTATACTACATTTTAAAATTATTGATTAGGTTGTGCTATAACTTATTCATTCATGCAGTGCTGGTGGCCAAGTAAATAGATACACCTTTCTGGAAGTGAGGAAGGCAGCAAAATAGCAAGAAGCTATGGTGAGTATGCCTCTGACAACAGTGATCCCATCTGAGAATTCATCCTACAGGAGTAAATCAATGGCTGCAAAGACTCCTGAAACAATTTTCCTGACCCTTAAATTAAGGAAACATTTTACTAAAATGACAACTCATCAACCTGACAGAAAATTATGCAGCAAGCTCTCTACCCTATTATATACATCCAATACATGCATAGTGAATTCAACATGGAAACTAGAAACCTGGAAAATATTTTCATATTCAATGAAAAGGCAGAACATTCTGATAGAGATCAGAAAGGTAACATGCAAAGTGGAAAACAGTTCAGTTAGGAGGGCAGGATTATTGGCTGTGGTTTAAAGTTATCTTTAATATTGTATCATCTCATCAAAAATAAGAACAAAATTTGTCAACTACCAGGTGGAGTTCATCTCCTTCGTGCCAGTGGGTCCAGCCTCTGTTCTTCTTTTCTCCCTTCTGGACACAGATGAGTATGTCATTATCCCAGGTAACTAAGATCTGCATTAAACCAAAAAACCCCAAACCCGTTGCCGTCAAGTTGATTCCGACTCATTAGCAACCCTATAGGACAGAGTAGAACTGTAGCATAGTGTTTCCAAGGAGCGGCTGGTAGATTCAAACCGCCAACCTTTTGGTTAGCAGCCGAGCTCTTAACCACTGTGCCACCAGCTCTGCATTACGAAAAAACCCGAAACCTGTTGCCGTAGAGTCGACTCTGACTCATAGCTACCCTACAGGACAGAGGAGAACTGTCCCATAGAGTTTCCAAGGAGTGCCTGGTGGATTTGAACTGCTGACCTTTTGGTTAGCAGCCTTAGCACTTAACCACTATGCCACCAGGGTTTCCAGTTCTGCATTAGGGAGAGGAAAAATGTTAGTTTGCTCTGGCAGGGTCCTCGAGTATTACCAAGCAGGGTGTCAAGTTAGCCTTCCAAAATTAGGAGTCTAGGTTATTACGGTGCCACGTTACCACTACCTACTGTTCTAAGCAGGACCACAATAGATAGACCCTGATAGAATGGGAGAAAAATGCAGAACAGAAACTCAAACTCCTAAAAAAACAAGACAACAACAACAACAAAAAAAAAAAAACCCCAGACCTACTGGACTGGTTGAGACTGGAGGACTTCCTGAGACTATCGCCCTGAGATACTCTTCAAACCTCGAACAGAAACTAACCCAAGGTCACCTTGTAACTAAATAACAAGTTGGCTTAAAACATAATGAATATCACCCATAAGTACTGTGCTCAAAATTGCCTATGTGAGACTGTCATGGATTGAATTTTGTCCCCCCAAAATATCTGTCAACTTGGCTAGATCATGATTCCTAGTATTGTATGATTGTCTACCATTTTATCCTCTGATGTGATTTCCCTATGTGTTGTAAACTCTTTCACTATGATGTAATAAAATGGATTAGTGGCAGTTGTATTGATGAGGTCTACAAGATTAGGTAATGTCTTAAGCCAATCTCTTTTGAGATATACGAGAGACATGAGCAGAGAGACCTGGGAAACTCATACTACCACGAAAGCAGTGCCGGGAGCAGAGTGTGTCCTTTGGACCTGAGGTTCCGGCGCAGAGAAGCTCCCAGACCAAGGAAGATTGATGACACAGACCTTCCTCCAAAACTGGCAGAGCTGATGCCCTGAATTTGGACTTGTAGCCTACTGGACTGTGAGAGAATAAACTTCTCTTTGTTAAAGCCATCCACTTGTGGTATTTCTGTTATAGCAGTACTAGATGACCAAGACAGAGACCAAATGGTCAACAATTACTTTAAAACAAAGATGAGAATGTAAGAGGGCAGGGAAACTAGATTAATAGAAATGAAACAACCAGAACGGAAATAATGAGACTATGCATTGTGAAGAATGTAACCAATGCCACTGAACAACTTGTGTAGAAATTGTTGAAAGGGAACCTAAACTGAAAACACAATAAAATATTATTTAAAAAAAGGAGTCTAGGCTGTTACTCTAATTTTTAAATATGCATTTTCTGTTATTCAGTCCTTTGTTATCTTCATCAAATTCTTCTCCAACTTTAAATTTAACAAAGTAGTACCTTTGGCCACTGTATGTGTGGATGGTAAAAGAATCCCCATTTTGTTCAATCACTTTCTGTGGCTTCAGCTACTTGGCTATCTTATGAGTGTCAAAATCAATACCTTAAAAATAATTTTGAAAACACACAAAAATACTGTATGATTCCAATGTTATGACATTCTGGAAAAGGCAAAACTATGGAGACAGTAAAAAAAGATCAGTGGTGTCACATGAATAGATATATGCACACCCATGTTCATTGCAGCACTGTTCACAATAGCAAAAAATGGAAACAACCTAGGTGCACATTAATGGAAGAATGTATAAAGAAATTATGGTATATTCACACATTGGAATACTACACAACGACAAAGAACAACAATAAATCCTTGAAACATCTTATAACATGGAGGAATCCGGAGGGCATTATGCTGAGTGAATTTAGTCAGTCACGAAAGGACAAGTATTGTATAAGACCACTATTATAAGAACTCAAGAAAAGGTTTAAACACAGAAGAAAACATTCTTTGATGGTTACGAGTGTGGGGAGGGAGGGGGACGGTAATTCACTAACTAGATAATAGACAAGAATTATCTTAGGTGAGGGGAAGGGCAGCATACACTACTGGGGAAGTCAGCATAACTGGACTAAACCAAAGCTAAGAAGTTTCCTGAATACAACCAAACACTTCGACGGACAGAGTAGCAGAGGTGAGGGTCTGGGGACCATGCTTTCAGGGGACATCTACGTCAACTGGCATAACAAAGTTTATTAAGAAAATGTTCTGCATCCCACTTTGGTGAGTGGCATCTGGGGTCTTAAAAGCAAGCAAGCGGCCATCTAAGATGCACCAACTGGTCCCAACCGCCTGGAGTAAAGGAGAATGAAGAACACCAAAGACACAAGGACAGTAGTAGCCCAAGAGACAGAAAGGGCCATATCAACCAGAACTTCATCAGCCTGAGACCAGAACTAGATGGTGCCCGGCTACCACCAATGACCGCCCTGACAGGAAACACAACAGAGAGTCCCTGATGGAGTATGAGAAAGGTGGGGTGCAGAACTCAAATTCTAGTAAAAAGACCTGACTTAATGGTCTGACTGAGAAGGGAGGAACCCCAGAAACCATGGCTCCCGGACTCTCTGTCAACCCAGAACTAAAACAATTCCCGAGGCCAACTCTTCAAGCAAAGATTGGACTGGACTGTGGGATATAAAATCATACTCGTGAAGAGTGTGCTTCTTAGATTAAATAGATATACGAGACTAAATGGATAGCTTCTGTCCGGAGGTGAGATGAGAAGGGAGAGAGGCTTAGAAGCTGGTTGAAAGGACATGGGAAATCAAGGGTGGAGAGGAGGAGTGTGCTGTCACAGTATAGGGAGAGCAATTAGGGTCACATAACAGTGTATGTATAAACTTTTGTATGAGAGACTAACTTGAAATGTAAGCTTTCACTTAAACTACAACAATAAACAAACTAACCAACAAAAAAAGATCAGTGGTTGCCAGGGGCTCAGGGGGAGGAAGTGAGGGATAAATAGGTGGAGCACAGGTCATTTCTAGGGCAGTGAGCCTATTTTGTATGATACTGTAATGCAGGACACATGGCATTATGCATTTGTCAAAACCCATAGGACTGTACCACACAGAGAGTGATCTCGAATTTAAACTATGAACTTTAGTTAATAATAATGTATCAATAGTGGTTCATCATTGTAACAAATGTACCAAGGGATGCAAGACATTAATAACAGGAGAGACAGTGTGCAGGGAGGAGAGGGGATATAAAGAACTCTGTACTTTCTGCATAATTTTTCTGTAAACCTAAAACTGTTCTAAAAAATAAAGTCTATTTAAAAAATCACAACACTTAACTTGAGATGCACAATCTAGGAACTTGGTAGCTGTCCTCAAAAATCATTATATTTAATCACTAGTGTTTCTTTAAAACTTCAGTATGCTTTGCTACTGAAAGCCATCCAGGAAAACCTCCATTCGGAGGCTGGTTGAAACACTTGAACTGCTTGCAGGAAAGTGTCAGTAGGCTGGCTGCAGGGAACGGTTAAATCCAGGCATGGACAAGGCAGTTCTGGGAATCCCCCCAGAGGCTGACAAGGGGATAACGGGTGGGGGTGGGGGTGGGCAGTGCTCAGGACTCCAACAGTTAGTCAGAGCAGCTCTACCTGTATCTGTGTTATTAAGTTACTCTTCAAATTAAGACAGCATTTGGACATTTCTCAACAAAAACAAAGTAACCTGGTGGGAGGAGGGAGAGTCATTGCTTAGGGAACACTGAGTTTCTGTAAAGGATGGTAGAAAAATTGGAAAATGGATAGTGATGATGGTTGTACAACATGATGAACGTAATTAATATCACTGAAATGTACATGTAAAAAATGTTGAAATGTCAAATGTGTTGGGTATAT
>NW_004444069.1:6509929-6547428 GCF_000243295.1 Trichechus manatus latirostris | reverse complement strand
TGATCTCACATAGATAATTCTTGTTTTTTTTTGTACCTTATATGAAGGTTTACAGAACAAATAGTTTCTCATTAAACAGTTAGTACACCTATTGCCTTATGACAATGGTTAACAGTCCCACGACATCTCAACACTGTCCCTTCTCAACCTTGGGTTCCTTATCACCAGCTTTCTTGTCCCCTTCTGCCTTCTAGTCCTTGTCCCTGGACTGCTGTGTCTCATTAGTCTCGTCTTGTTTTATGGGGCTGTCCAGTCCCCAGCTGAACGGTGAACCTCGGGAGTGACATTACCTCTGAGCTAAAAGGGTGTCTGGGGGCCATACTCTTGGGGTTTCTCCAGTCTATCAGGCCAGTAAATCTAGTCTTTTTTTGTGTGTGTTAGAATTTTGTAATTCATCCTTCTCCAGCTCTGTCCAGGACCCTCTGTTGTGATCTTGGTCAGAGTAGTCAGTGGGGGTAGCTGAGCACCATCTAGCTGTACTGGAATCAGTCTGGTGGAGGCCGTGGTAGCTGTGGTCCATTAGTCCTTTGGACTAATCTTTTCCTTGTGTTCTGTTCTGTTCATTCGGCCTTGCTCCCGAAGAGGTGAGACCAGTGGAGTATCTTAGATGGCCACTCACAGGCTTTTAAGACCCCAGAGGCTACTCACCAAGGTAGAACGTAGAACAATGCCTTTATAAACTGTGTTATGCCAATTGAGCTAGATGTTCCCCGAGACCATGGTCCCCACAGCCCTCTGCTCAGCAATTCAGTCCCTCAGGGAGTTTGGTTGTGTCTATGCAGCTTCCATGACCTTTCCTTGTATAAGTGGTGCTGGCTTCCCCAGTATTGTGTACTGTCTTACCCTTCACCAAAGTTACCACTTATCTATCGTCTATTTAGTTCCCCCTCACCCCTCCTATCCCTCATAACCAACAAAGATTATTCCTTTTTGTATGTAAACTTTTACATGAGTTTTTACAGTAGAGATCTCATACAATATTTATCTTTTTGTGATTGACTTATTTCACTCAGCATAATGTCCTCCAGTTTCATCCATGTTGTTAGTTTGTTTTATGTATTTGGGAGCACTGTCGTTGGGTATGTTGATGTTTATTATGGTTACGTCTTCATGATGGATCATCCCCTTAATCATTATATAGTGTCCTTCTTTGTCTTTTATGGCGGATTTTGTTTTAAAGTCTATTTTATCTGAGATTAGTATTGCCACACCTGCTCTTTTTGGTAGCTGTTTGCTTGATATATTTTTTCCCATCCTTTGATTTTTAATAAATTTACATCTTTGTTTCTAAGGTGCGTCTCTGGTAGACAGAATATTGATGGATCCGGTTTTTTTTATCCATTCTGTCACTTTCCATCTCTTTATGGGTGCATTTAGGCCATTTACATTCAGTATAATTACTGATAGGTGTGAGTTTATTGCTGTAATTTTGTAAGGCTTTTTTTGTGGTGCTGATGTTTTCTTTGTTCCTCTCGCTCTCCTGTGCTGAATTCCTTTTGTTTGTGGATTTTTTTCACTTCTTTTGTTCTTGTAGGTTTTGTTTTTACTGAGACTTTATGATTTTCTTCGTTATTTTGATGAGTAGGTTTGTTGACTTTCTTTGTGGTTACCTTGAAATTTACCCTTATCTTCCTTGATTTGAACCAATCTATTATTACTTGGTAGCCTTGCCTTCCTCTCCATTAGAAGGTTCTATACCTACCGTTTATTCCCTCTTTTATTGTTCTGATTCTGTTGTCATTTATAGATTAACCTCTCTGGTTCCCTGTTGTAATTGTTTCAGTTTTAGATAGTCCTTAACAGTTCATTTCCTAGGTTGGTGTCTGGCTAGTACAATCCTTTGTCCTAGATTCAGCCTGTGGTCTGATGTTGTTTGTTCTCAGATCGAAGGACTCCCTTTAATAAGTCTCGTAAGTTTGGTTTGGTTTTTACATAGTTCCTTAATTTCTGTTTATCTGGAAATGACCTAATTTCACCATCATATCTGAACAAGAGTTTTGCAGGATATATTATTCTTGGCTGGCAATTTTTTTCTTTCAAGGTTTTATATATGTCATCCCATTGTCTTCTTGCCTGCATGGTTTCTGTGGAATAATCTGAGCTTAGTCTTATTGTTTCTCCTCTGTATGTGACTTTTTGTTTTTCTCGAGCTGCTCTCAGGATTCTTTGTCTTTGGTTTTAGCGAGAGTGATTATGATATGCCATGGTGATTTTCTTTTGGAGTCTATCCTATACCGGGTTCGTTGAGCTTCTTGGATGTTCAGCTTTTCACCTTTCATGATATTGGGGAAGTTTTCTGTTAGTAATTCTTCAATGATCTTCTCTGTGTTTTCTGTTTTCTCTCTCATTCTGTAACTCTGATCACTAGCAGATTTTTGCTTTAGATTGTATCCCACATAATTCTCTAAGTTTTATTTTTCTTCATTCCTTTTTCTGATTTTTCCTCAGAGTTGTAGCCAAGTGTTTGTCTTCAATTTTGCTGATCCTGTCTTCCATCATTTCAAACGTATACCTCGGCCCTTCTGTGACACTTTCCATTTCTGAAATCTTGTTATTAATCTTTTGGATTTCTAATTGTTGTTTTTGTATGAGTTCTAGTTGTGAATTTATTTTAGCATTTTGTTCCTGTATTTTCTTAAATTCTTCCATTTTTTTTCTCTGTATTTTCTATGAATTTGTCTGCCTTTTCCACGTATTTGTCTGGTTTTTCCTCATTTTTGTCTGCTTTTTGCTTCAACTCTTTAATAATTCTGAATATTAGAGTTTTGAATTCCCTATCAGGTAGTTCTAGTGCCTTTTCTTCTACTGGAAAGTCATCTGGTGTTTTATTTTGGATGCCTACTGGAATCATCCTGTCCTGTTTTTGTATATGTTTTGATATTGTCTGCTGTCTTCATGGCATTCAGTAGTTATTTTCCTCGTTTATTGATTGTAGATTTGTTTGTTTTGTCTTGCATTTTTGTTTTATTTGGTTATGTCTGAGCAGCTGGGCTGTGCATTCTTTGTTGTTTGCTCGTCTGTGGGCACGATACTTTTCACCTCCTTCTCCAATGGGCAGGTTCAGTCTCTCAGGTATGTTACAGCAGGGCAGGTCCAGTTGAAGGGGAGTTGCTGGGATGGGTTGTTTGTGGCACACACTAGGGCCAACAGGGCGGGCTGGGAATCAGTGCAGGGCAGGTTCTGGTAGGCTGTGCCTGTGCTGCTTAGGGGCGTGACATTCAGTGCACAGTGCAGGTAGGCAGGAAGGAGAGGGGAGTTTGTGATGTGTGGAGCTAAGATGGGCATTTAAAAGAGGAGAGGAGAGGGGAACAGGATCCAAAGACATATAGACAAAGAAAAAAAAGTGCTAAGGGAGCATGCTATTGGAGTGGAGAGATGAGAGACTGAGAAATGGAGAAAAACAAAAATAAAAAAAGAAAAGAAAGAAAAAGGGTAAAAGAAAAAATTAAATCGAGAAACTGGAAATGGAGAAAAACAAAAAGGGAAAAAGAGAGAGAAGAAAAAAAACAAAGAAACAAAAAAACCCAACACAACAAAAGAAAAAAAACAAGAAAAGAGAAATGCTGCCAGGGATATCACTGTGCATCTGTGCAGAGTAAGAGAGTATCTCCCAAGCTGTGTGGCACTGCCCGGCCAGAAGGGGTTCCCAAGCTGAGAAAAGAAAAAGAAAACAATCAAACAAACAAATCAAAACAGAACAAATCAGAACAAACAAACAAAAAAGCCCCAGGTGTCCCACCAGTGAGGTGGCACAGTCCAGGAAGCAGTTTTACAGTCGAGTGGCGCCTCACAGCCCCCCAGGAAGAAGCAAAGATGGCCGCGGAGCCAGGTATTTGAGAGAAAGGAGGGGGAGGTGGTGAGAGGTGAGGAAGAAATCTAATGAAGCAGAAAAAAGCAACGCTAGCAGCCAACAGATGGCACTCAGGGAGCCGGCCAGTATGGGTAGGTGGAATCCAAGCAACACTGGGGTGAAGCCAGTGCTTCCTGGCCAAAAGACTGTGGCCGCAGGAAGCAGAGGAGGCTGAGTGGGGGTGAAGAAGGATGGTGGGTGGGGAAGTGTATATCGTTGGTTACTGTTGTTCTGTCTCTTGCTGGAAGCTCTGTGATGCTGCTTTCTCGTACCCCCTGGGGTACTCCTGATAGGCGTCCAAGACGGCAGATCCATGCTGCGTTAATAATGGGGACCTCTGCGTGCATCTCTCCTCACTCTCTGTTCTCGGTCAGTCTCTTATTCCATTTTGTGCTTGGCTGAGTTCTTTATCTCTTCATTTGATGCTTAGGGTTTCAGGACTGACGTGTGACTCTGTTTTACTTCGTTTTTCAGATCTTTGCTGTGGAGGGATGGCGTGGTGCTTCTGACTATAGCTCCATGTTGCCCAGAAGTCCCTCCTTTGAGTTTTAGTTGGTTTGTGTCTTTAAGTCTAAGGTGTGTCTCTTGTAGGCAGCATATAGACGGATTGTGTTTTTTTATCCAATCTGCCTCTCTGTGTCTCTGTATTGGGGCATTTAGTCCATTTACATTCAGTGTAATTATTGGTAGGTATGAGTTTAATGCTGTCATTTTGATGTGTTTTTTTGTGTGTTGTTCACAGTTTCTTTTTTCCACTTAATTTTCTGTGCTGAGTCACTTTTCTTTATGTATTTTCTTTTCCTCTTTTTCATTGTTGTTGATTTTATATTTGCTGAGTCTTTATATTTTTCTTGTTTTTTATTTTGGCTTGTAGGATTGTTAATTTCCTTTGTGGTTACCTTAATATGTACCCTTATTTTTCAAAATTTATACCAGTCTTTTATTTCTTTATATTGCCTTGACTTCCTCTCCATATGAAAAATCTATGTCTACATCTTTTAGTCCTTTTTTTTGTTTTAATGTTGTCATCTTTTACATATTGACATCTGTTTCCCTATTTTCAGTACTTTAGCTTTGATTTATTTTTGTGACTTCCCTATCTGGGTTGATATCTGGTTGCTCTGTCCTGTGTTCTAGGCTTGGGTTGTTATCTGATGTTATTGATTTTCTAGCCCGAGGACTCTCTTTAGTATTTCTTGTAATTTTGGTTTGGTTTTTGCAAGTTCCCTAAGCTTCTGTTTATCTGGAAATGTCCTAATTTCGCCAACATATTTGAGAGAGAGTTTTGCTGGAGATATAATTCTTGCCTGGCAATTTTTTTCCTTTGAGGCTTTATATATGTCATCCCATTGCCCTCTGGCCTGCAATGTTTCTGCTGAGTAGTCCAAGCTTAGTCTTAGTGACTCTCCTTTGTAGATGACTTTTTGTTCATCCCTAGCCGCTCTTAAAATTCTCTCTTTGGTTTTGACAAGTTTGATTATATGTCTTGGTGACATTCTTTTGCGATCTACCTTATGTGGGGTTCGATGAGCATCTTGGATAGATAGCTTCTCATCTTTCACGGTAACAGGGAAGTTTTCTGCCAACAAATCTTCAACAATTCTCTCTGTATTTTCTGTTATCCCCCTCTGCTCTGGTACTCCAATCACTCATAGGTTATTCCTCTTGATGGAGTCCCACATAACTTTAGGGTTTATTCAATTTTTAAAATCCTTATCTGATTTTTCCTCAAATAAGTTGGTGTCAAGTGCTTTATCTTCAATCTCACTAATTCTGACTTCCATTGCCTCAATTCTGCTCCTATGACTTTCTATTGAGTTGTCTAAAATTCTGAAATTTTATTGTTAATCTTCTGGATTTCTGATTGCTGTCTCTCTATGGATTCTTGCAGCCTGTTAAATTTGTCATTATGCTCTTCTCTAATCTTCTAAAGTTCCTCTATTGTTTGGTCTGTGTTTTTCCTGATCTCTTGAAGAATTCTGTATATTAATCTTTTGTATTCTGCCTCCAGTAATTCCAAGAAATTCTCTTGCTCTGGAAAATTTCTTGATTCTTTATTTTGGGAGCTTTCTCGGCCATCATGTTCTGCCTCTTCATATGATTTGATATTGACTGTAGTCTCCGAGGCATCAATAAGTTATTATATTTACATATTTTATGTTTGCTTACTGTGTCCTAGTTTCTTGTTTTGTTTTGTTTTGATATGCCCAAATAGGCTGAACGTGTGAGCTAGCCTGATGACCGGTACCCCTGAAGCTCCAACATCCTGCCACCAGGTGGCCTGACCTGCCACTAAGTATTTAATCTTAGGAGTCTTCCCACTCTTCCTGTATGGATTCAGCTCAGGTGTCCAGGTAGTTGGTTACCAAGTGTGTGGTACAGGCTCTCACCTACAGTTCTAGACAGGGATGGGTGATTTATTTAGGCACAAGCATCTGGCTGCAGTAGGGGGACACAGGCTGAGCAAGGCAGGGGGCCAATGGCCACCTCCGAGTGTCCAGGAGGAAAGCATGTCCCTGTTCCTTAGAGCGCATAGATGGGTATGCTTTGCAGCCTATGAGCACCCAATGCTGTTGGCTGTAAGGACTGGGGGCACCTCTTATTCTTGGGCCCCTGTTGCAGGTGGCTAGGTGGCATGTGTGGAGCCACCCATTCTCAGGCCCCTGATGTGGGTAGGTGAAGACCCTGATTAATGGGCAGAGCAGTATCAAATGTCTCGAACCTGCCACCTCACAGCTGAAACAGTTGAAGTTAGACTTCAGGTATATACCCTGTTGTACAGTGGTAATGAGGGCCTACACTGTTGAAATGGGCGCACACAAGTCTATGCAGGGGGAAGGGCAGTCAAAGTCCGTGGATCCCTTATGTCTGTGCGTAGGCAAAGAAGCTATGCCTATCCTGAATTCCTGGCTTAGGGGAACCCCCAGATTATTTTTTCCCCTGTTTGTTAATTTATTCCCTCTCCAAGGCCAGGAGAATAGCTCAGGGCACGTGACAGGTCCTACTTCCAGCCCAGGGGACTCGGCAATCAGAGTGAAACAACTAGAACAGAAATAATGAGAACGTTGACACAATGTGAAGAATGTAACCAATCTCACTGATCATTATCTAGAAGCTATTAAATGGGAGCAGGTTTTGCTGTGCATATTTTAACCAAAAATAAAATATTAACTAAAAAACAGAACAACTGCAATCCTGTAGATACTATACATTTTGAAATTTTTTTAAATATGTCTCGTATGGAAACATAGAATGCTGAGATGATCAAGAGTTTTGGAATAGTCAGCAGATTTGCATCCCCGTTCCATTTAGTAGCTTTGTGACCTGGAATTCGTTATGTAGCTGGAGGTAAGGATTGGTATTTTCAGTAGGATGGGAAGATGACATTTTAGCCAAGCTCTGAAGGAGGTGAATAAGTGAGCCATGCAGGTTGCTGGGGAAAGAGTTCCAGGCAGAGATTACAGTGGACTCTGTAGAAGGGGTTGCTTGGGTGTTCCTGGAACCGCGAGGAGCCTGGGGTGGCTGGAGAAGAATGAAGAGGAAGGAGAGGAGCTATGGATGAGATGTGGGGGGCAACATAAGGAGCATTGGGCTTTAACTTGGAGTAGGATGAAGTAAGATGGGAAGCACTGGAGGGTTTAGAGCAGTGACATGATCTAAAGGAGTCCTGGTGGTGAAGTGGTTAAGCACTCGGCTGCTAACCAAAAGGTCAGTGGTTCGAACCCACCAGTGGTTCTGTAAGAGAAAGATGTGGCAGTCTGCTTCTGTAAAGAATTACAGCTTTGGAAATCCTATGGGACAGTTCTACTCTGTCCTATGGGGTCACTATGAGTTGGAATAGACTTGGCAATGGTGTTTGGTTTTCGGACATGATCTAATTGGCAGACTCCCACAACTGAAATGCTTGCTCATCACTTCGGACATCTGTTATCAATTGAATGGTGTCTCTCAAAAAGATATGTTGAAGTGCTAACCCCTAGTACCTGTGAACATGACCTTGTTTGGAAATGGGGTCTTTGAGATATTATCAGTTAACATGAGGTTGTAATGGAGTAGGGTAGGTCATACTCGCATCTGAGTGGTGTCCTATGAAAGAAGAGAAGAGACACAGAGAGTTAGAGGGAAGATGGTCATGTGGCAAAAGAGTTATGCTGCATTTACAAGTCAAGGAATGCCCAGGGCTAGCAGAAGCTGAGGGAGACAAGAAAGGATGTTCCCCTAAAGAGACTTCAGAGACAGCATGGCCCAGAGACTCCTTGAATTCAGACTTCTGGCTTCCAGAACTGTGAGACAATAAATTCCTGTTACTTAAAACGAACATGTTTGTGGTATTTTCTTGTGGCAGCCATAGGAAATTCATATAATATTCCCATGAACCATAGTGGTACGGGTTTCCATTTAGGGTTTGTCCCATTATGTAAAAAAAAGTTCCAGAAATCCTCATTTCAGAGACTTTTGTGTTTCATTACAGATAGCTTTGTCCTAGAATTGATCCTAGCTCCATATGGTTGACTAATAAATTCATTTCTACCTGACATATTGAAGGGGAAACAGGCTTCGCCAAGCTGAACATAAGCGCCCTCATGTGGTCTGCTAGCTCACTACTGTTTGCTGAGTCGTTCTTATGTAATTCCCTGGCTTGTAGCCATTATTGTCCACCATCACTATAAAACCTCTGCCCTCTGCTGCAGGGAGCAGAGATCTGCCTTGTCCTATAGCTGCCCAGGGCTCATATCATCTGTAAGTCTCCCTAATAACTCCTTTGCTGCCACCCTGGAGTTGCTCACCTCTTTCTTTAGTTTCTCAGTGCACTCCATTTTTGGAGGCAAATTTCACGTTTCTGGTCCATGCCTGGACAATTGTTCAGCCAGCCAGGGGATGGAGTAAATGGAGAGTGGGAGTGAGGCCTCTGTGAGGGAAATCTCAGGTTGGCCAGTGACCTCCATGTGGGGAGGTCTGATCCCTATGCTTGATGTGTGTGGACTTCTGTGTGAGCACATGAATGCGCCGAAAAGGCCAAGTGGTGTAGCCCAGTTGTGGGCAGACATGCGCCTTCATAAGTGTGGACAAATAGCTAGGAGAGCAGTAGCAGCAGTGGGATGGACACTGCTCTTGGCTGTTCGGCTGGCCACCAAAGCCCAGCTAGCTGGTGAATCACCTGTAAGAGCTTTGCAAGAAGACTTATAGTTGGAAAGGGATGTGCAGCAGTCGTGTGTGGCCACAACTGAAGTACTGAGCAGCCATGTCCATGAACAGGATGAGCAACGAGAAATGCTCACTTGCAGGTTTGTAAACATGGCGTATTCAAGGGTTAGGGGAACAATTTCCTAGCCATTGCTCTAAGTCCTCCAACAATGGTACCGGAGATAGTTGGAGGGGCTAAGCAGATCCTGGTGCTAGAACACCATGTAACACCCAGTGCAATGCAAGAGTTAAAAGAGCAGGGAAAAAAAAAAAGGAGTAAAACCCCCTTCAAGATAGCTTTTATTGAGTGGCCTTGAAGAGGCCTTAGTGGCCCTTTCTGGAATTCTCTGATAACTCTCCCCACCAAGATAACAGAGCAGCAACATAGTCACAGCTGCAATAGTTATGGGAAAACTAAAAAAGAAGGGACCACCTCCATGTTACCAGGCAACTGGGCTGAAACGATGCTTGCACTTGGTATGGTGCAGGGATGGATCCACAAATGACTGAGGGCTCTGCCAGCTTTGCCTAGATCCTCTGACTTTCAGAAATAATTAAGACTGAGGATTAAGCCTAGGTCCCTCTGTCATCAGGGAGTGCCAAAGGCCTTATGTTACAATTAAAGTTCAATGTGAAAATGAAAAGAATTGTATGTCTTGGGTTTTTAAATACCAATGCACAGGTTACTGTGATCTCTGTAACACCTAACACTTAAATGAGGAAAACTTTTGACTCTGAGATCACCATCATTGACACACTTGCCCAAGCCTGACTATGGATAAGTCCCTTTGTAGGCCCCTTCAAACCCTTATTGTATGTATTGATGATGTTGATGTATTATTGTACACTTCTGTAAGCTTTTGCCTCCAAGCCCTGGTGGGAATTGTTGCCATTAGGGCCATTTTTAGTGGGGTGCATGAAAACTGACGTGGGCCATCGCTAATAGCCTGGCCATTCAATATGGCCACTGACAACCGTCAGACTGACATACAGAGTAAGCCCTTATAGAGATGAGACGTCTGGACCAAAAGAAAAAAATCAGTTCTTCTCCTGATAAGCTTTTGTTACTTATGTAGATGGTCACCAGAAAGGCCCCTATGCTGAAAGGAGAAACCAACCCACAAGCAGACTGCTCTTGTCAACTGACTGCAGAGGCTGAAGCATCCTCTGCTCCAGAGCAAAGAGATGTGCAACTAACAATCTCCTAGATTTAAAAGAGGACGGTCCGTGGAGATTCAGACACCATCCTCGACTGGACCTATGCGCATGGGCTGCCACTGTCATCAGAAAACACAGCATAGAAAAGCTGACCTGCTTACCAGACCCTGGCCAAGGCTAAAACCTGCCCAGAGACAGATTCCCTAGACAACAGGCCAGGGCGTTCTTGGCAGGTAAATCATATCAGGGCCTCTTATTGTATACAAAGGCTTCCACTGGATCTTGAATGAACTCTTTATGTGCTATATCAACCCCAAGCCGCAGGGGCAATTGAGCATTTCAATGGACAGGCTTAAACAGCTGATGGGAGCGGAGAAGACAACCTCAGCCTGAACTATACATCTCAGGCAAGCAGTCTGGGGTCTCAATGCAGAAGTTCCCTCCAACGGCATTTCTCATTTGTGTTGTATGTTTGATCAAATTGTCTATTCTGTAAAATGTGTTTCTGTTGTATACAACTGTTCCTGACAAAAGATCTGAGTTCCCACAGAGGTCACTGCCTCAAAACTAGGACAGACAGCCTGGTGGCTATACCAAGGCAACCCTTATCTCAAGTCCCACGGGTTATAGGTGAGAGGAGGGGAGAATTGTTAGTCTCTTTTTTCTTCCGGGACTATCTCACAATGATGGACAGGCCTCTCATCCATGGGCCCCAATAATACAAGCTTTTGCTAGAGCTACAAATAAGATCAAATTTTGGCTCTGTCAACATTTGAACTGAGATGACAAGTCATCTCCCCACGTTGTTCCAGCTGATCTGTTGACAAGGCAGACCCTTCGTGGACCAAATAAATGTGTAACCTGGTGTACTGATGAGATCATGTGATCAATAACTATGGTCGACTCCACTACTCATGAAAAACATTGTTTAAAGTGTAAAAGCTGTCTGTGGGGAGTGCTCCAACTTTAGAAGAGAATTTCTCTCTGCGTGTTAAAAATGTAAACAGCATGGGACTGGATGGTTTGATTCTAAGAATGGTACTTTTAAGACTGAGTTTGATGTTACTCCAGACATGGAGAACTTACAGAATATGACCAGGTGGTCCAATGTACATTGACTGTCTACATCAAGTCTGAATTAGCCTGGTCTGGCAATGGTAATACCTTGTTGAATTGTGCTGACAAAGGGAGATTTTGTATTACTTGTACTGAAATGGGTACTGTTCATATAATGTGCCATGTTGGGAGAAATATGCTGTTTTTACATAAATGAATCAGGACATGTTATACTTACATAAGACTGGACAAACACAGCCCTTTGATCTATCTGGTCGGCTAGGATTAAGCCACAACTGAGGTGGCTGGTTGGGATCTGTCCTCCAAGTAGACCTGATCAATCTGCTGGGGAAAGTCCTACTAGTAACTCTCATTAAATGCGGCCTCGAGTGATGCACAGATATAACCTCCACCATTATGCACCAAACCATGGACATGCAGCTCAACATCCAAAAGGGGTGATGGGCATACCATGACTTGGTACAGATTTGTTTCTTTTTTCTGGCATCCTGATGGGATTTGGGGTTGGACTGTTGGGGGAATGGTCTGCCTGTAGTCTCCCATTCAGGCTGCCTAAGTAAAGGCCTTGGGCCCAGAGCATTCTCTGAAAGGGAATTGGGTTGCTTTCTCTCTCCTAGTTCCTCCTCCTTATCAGAGAAGCCTTCCCCCTGTTCTTGGCACACAGTAACCTTCTCTGCCTCTTGTACATGTGCAGGCACCACACGGCACCTAGCCAAACCCACTTCTATATCTGTTGCCAGCGGTCAGGGAACAGGGTTTCTCATGGTATGACACAAGAGGGGGAATGTGCCAGATTGTAGGAGCCAGCCTCGAGGGGTGGATTGAAGGGGAAGCAGACTTTGTGAGGTTGAACCTGAATGCCCTCATGTGGTCTGCTAGTTCACTACCGTTTGCTGAGTTATTTTTATGTAAGCCCCTGGCTTGTATCCACTACTGTCCACCACCACTATAGAACCTCTGCCCTCCCACTGCAGGGTGCAGAGATCTGCTTTGGTCCTGTGGCCACCTGGGACTCATCCCGTCTGTAAGTCTCCTTAATAAACGCCTTTGCTGCCACCCTGGAGTTGCCTGCCTCTTTCTTCAATCTCTCGGCCTCCTCCATTTTTGGAGGGAAATTTCACATTACTGGTCCATGCCTGGACACAGAGACTGCCATATGTCTCACACTTCTATCTCCAGTCTAGAAAACTTGACTGAACACTGGGGAGGACCCCTTCAGCATCTTATTAGCCCTATCCATTTCTAGGCTCAACAATAATAGAAATGTTGTTACCTTACCAAAAAACTTTTTTTTGACTATTTGCTTGAGATACAAATTGATCCAGGCTTTACCGGTTTTTAGAAGGGCTTCGATCCAGTTCAAATCCATTCATTCATGGCTGACAATTTTTTTAAATTGGGTGATCCAGAACTGAAACCAGAATGGGAAAAATTATGGTAGACTCAGTAGGGGCGTAGTGAGGTCTTTCAGGAGCCTGATGTGTGGGATTGGATTATTGCCAGGACTGAGGAGAGCAACACACATTAAAAATGACGTGGTCAGCTGCCATCTTTAAACTGGGCAGCACTGTTTTTGACTCCGTGCAGAAACTGACAGGCAAGAGATTTGGTTGCTATGCAATGCGTATGATGCCCCTGTTTTCTAAGAGGGGTATTCAGTTTCTAGCAGGGCTTTGACCAGTAATTTTTCCTATTCCAGTTATGCTACCGGGTCACCCAAATTTTAAAAATTCGGGTCTGTTCAGGTGTCACCTCCTCAGCCATGAGTGAACTGGGAAGAACTTGTTTGAAGCCCTAGTTTTTAGTGATGTCTTAGTATTCAGACTGTTGTTGTTAGGTGCTGTTGAGTCAATTGCAGCTCAAAGAGACCCCATGTGACAGAATAAAACTGCCACATAGGGTTTTCTTGGCTGTAATCTTTACAGAAGCAGATCGCCAAGTTTTTCTCCTGAAAAATTTATCCTATTAATATATCCAGGACAAAATAATTTTTTTGTATTCTTTTTATTTTTGACCAAATCAAATTTAAAATACAGTTAACTCTATTTTAAACCCTATTCTGTAAGTTGGAAAAAAACTTTAGACTAAACAACGACTACATCAGAAATGCTTTTGAAATCTGTGAAGTAATTTGTGGTTAGTAGATTACAATTTATGCTACATATTGTGAAGTTTTTCACTTTGCATATTGATGGCTGGAAGGTTGCTCTTTTGAAGTCCAAGTCTATTTTCAGTTCTGGTCAGTTTCTGCCAGGCCCACACTTACTACAACCTAAATGGTCTACATGGCTGTTGTGTTCACAAGATTTTTGATCCTGGTCAAACCATGCTTTTCCATTCTATTAGATTTTTGATAACTAGGAAATAAGACATTCGGGAAGGAATAAAGACATCCCAGCTGATGAGCATAATAATACAAGTATATGAGCATTCACACTTTAGGGCAAGATTTCAAAGAAGTCCACACAAATACACTGAAACCTGTGAAAGCAGGAACTCGAAGGGACTGCACTGTTTTTCGGATCTTCCAAGTTTTCTTGCCTTTGACAGGCTGTAGTCTTACCACTTTTCTTCACTCATTTTAGTGGAAATATATGAGTTTTCCTTCTCTGACAGGTTTTCGCCTTACACAGGTTCTGGCTTCCATAGGTTTCACTCTATATATTTTTGTAAGTTTCAACTGTTAATATTAACTATGAACCCAAAGTTTTTCGCAATGTTGAGGCAACGTGAGTCTTGGAGCCAAGAGAAACTGGCTTTACATTCCAGCTTGCACAGTGACTCTGGGCAAATTGGTATCCCCTCACCTTCTCAAGTTCATAATGGGACTAAAGGAGATTACCCGGGTAGGAGGTTCAACACCTGTAGGCACCTAACACATGGTTCCCCCGTCTAGAACACTTCACCCTGGGTCTTCCTTTGTTACTGTGGGGTCCACCAAATCCCAGCCTAGCTCCTCCAGATGTCAAAACCATAGAAACCTTAAGCCAAAACTATCCCATGAAGTCATCTTTAAACTAAACAGCAATTTAGCTCAATAAATAAAAATGTCTGTCTTGAGCATTTGACCCTATTGAAGATTTACCTATATGAGATTGAAATGACAACAGTAACTCTAAGTACAGATGAGAATTTTAAGGGGTAGGGAGTCTAAGTTAATGGTGGTGAAACAATAGGAACAGAGACAGTGAGAACGGTGACACAATTTAAAAATATGTAACCATTGTCAATGAACTGTACGTGTAAAAATTGTTGAACAGGTGTAGATTTCGTTATGAATATTTTCACCAAAATAACACAAAACAAAACATAGAAACTTTCTTCTTTGTCCAAAGGTCTCATCAACTTCTCCCTACAGCTTGGCAGAAGCTAGAAGAGGGTGAGATCAGAGTCATGTTGAGGAGCTGCAGGATCATTTCCTGAATGCTCTTTTCTAGTCTGAAGGGAGTGATTTTCCCTCCTCAAAACGGAGGCTGGTAGGGGCACATCACCAAATGTGTTGCTGAGTGTTCTTATTTGAGCCTTATCATGCCAGCTAGCAGGCATTCACCTCACTTCTATTTTTTGAAAGAGGCCATGGTTTTTTTTTCTACACCATGTAGTTTAATGATATAAGTAGTGTAGTCTATAATTTTTTTTAATAGAATGTGTTTCCTTAGATACACATGATAAAGCATAAAAAATAAATTATATATTCCAGTTAATCAGTACTATTCAGGATTACTGTTAGCTTAATTTTTAAGAAAAATTGTATTGTTGTTGTTAGGTGCTCTATAGTCGGTTCTGACTCATAGCAACCCTATGCACAACAGAACGAAACACTGCCCGGTCCTTAGCCATCCTCACAATTGTTGCTATGCTTGAGCCCATTGTTGCAGTCACTGTGTCAATCCATCTCGTTGAGGATCTTCCTCTTTTTCTTTGTGTACCTTACCAAGCATGATGTCCTCCAGGGAGTGATTCCTCCTAATAACATGTCCAAAGTATGTGAGACGTAGTGTCGCCATCCTTGCTTCTAAGGAGCATTCTGGTTGTACTTCTTCCAAGACAGATTTGTTCTTTCTTTTGGCAGTCCATGGTATATTCGGTATTCTTTGCCAACACCACAATTCAAAGGTATTAATTCTTCAGTCTTCCTTATTCGTTGTGCAGCTTTCGCATGCATATGAGGCAATTGAAAACGCCATGGCTTGGGTAAGGAGAATTTTAGTCCTCAAGGTGACTTCTTTGCTTTTCAACACTTAAAGGGGTCTTTTGCAGCCAATTTGCCCAATACAATGCATCTTTTGATTTCTTAACTGCTGCTTCCATGGGAGTTGATTGTGGATCCAAGTAAAATGAAATCCTTGACAACCTCAATCTTTTCTCCATTTAATATGATGTTGCTTATTGGTCCAGTTGTGAGGAATTGTTTTCTTCATGTTGAGGAGTAATCCATACTGAAGGCTGTGGTCTTTGATCTTCATCAGTAAGTGCTTCATGTCCTCTTCACTTTCAGCAAACAAACTTGTGTCATCTGCATTGTTAATGAGTATTCCTCCAATACCGATGCCCCGTTCTGCTTCATATAGTCCAGCTTCTTGGATTATTTGTTCAGCATACAGATCGAATAGGTATGGTCAAAGGATACAACCCTGACATATACCTTTCCTGACTTTAAACCATCCTGTATCCCCTTGTTCTGTTTGAACTACTACCTCTTGATTCCTGTACAGATTCCTCATGAGCATAATTAAGTGTTCCGGAATTCCCATTCTCCGCATTGTTCACTACAATTTGTTATGATCCACACAGTCGAATGCCTTAGCATAGTCACTAAAACACAGGTAAACATCTTTCTGATATTCTCTGCTTTCAACCAGGATCCATCTGACGTCAGCAATGATATCCCTGGTTCCACATCCTTTACTAAATCTAGCTTGAATTTCTGGCAGTTCCCTGTTGATATACCACTGCAGCTGCTTTTGAATGATCTTCAGCAAAATTTTGCTTGCAGGTGATATTAATGATATTGTTCGATAATTTCCACATTCGGTTGAATCACATTTCTTAGGAATAGGCATAAATATAGATCTCTTCCAGTCGGTTGGCCAGGTAGCTGTCTTCCAAGTTTCTTGGCATAGACAAGTGTGCACTTCCAGCACTGCATCCGTTTGTTGAAACATCTCAGCTGATATTCTGTCAGTTCCCGGAGACTTGTTTTTTGCCAATGCCTTCAGTGCAGCTTGGACTCCTTCTTTCAGTACCATTGGTTCCTGAAATGGTTGAACGTTGACCAACTTTTTTGTGTATAGTGACTCTGTGTATTCCTTCCATCTTCTTTTGATGCTTCCTGCGTTGTTTAATATTATCCTCTTAGAATCCTTGAGTATTGCAACTGAGGTTTGAATTTTTTCTTCCGTTCTTTCAGTTTAAATGCTGAGTGCGTTCTTTCCTTTTGGTTTTCTATCTCCAGCTGTTTGCCATGGCATTATAATACTTTACTTTGTCTTCTCAAGCTGCCCTTTGAAATCTTCTGTTCAGCTGTTTTACTTCATCATTTTCTCCTTTTGCTTTAGCTACTCGATGTTCAAGGGCAAGTTTCAGAGTCTCTTCTGACATCCATTTACATCTTTTCTTTCTCTCTTGTCTTTGTAATGACCTCTTGTTTTCTTCATGTATGACGTCCTTGATGTCATTCCACAACTCGTCTGGTCATTAGTGTTCAATGCATCAAATCTAGTCTTGAGATGATCTCTAAATTCAGGTGGGATATATACTCAAGGTTGTACTTTGGCTCTCGTGAACTTGTTCTTTAATATTTGTAATACTGAATAGCTATTCTAGTGCTATAAGTTTGACTTCAGTGCTTAGAATTTTAACAAACTATATCTAAAGCTTCAACAGAGGATTTTCAGAAAACTGTTTTGCATTAAACTGATCTCCCACATTCTAGTCTGAAAAAATATCCTTGCATACATTTAGGAAAAAGAAGCATAGTTAATTCTAAGTTCTAACTAATTCAAAAACTCGAAAGCTCATTTTGTTTGAGCCAATATTACAATTTGAAAAACATTACCTCCAATAAAGGCAGAATTTGAGTATTTTCCTTTCATTTAAATAACTTGCCCCTACAGATCTCATAATTGCCTTTTTAATTCAGAATCCCTGGTTCTGTGCTTATGAAATCTACGTAGGTTGTCATCTTGTCCTAACACCTTAAAATACTAAGTGCCACTAGTTTAAACTGATTAATATGTAATATATAGAATTTGCATTGGACAAATCTGCTGCCAAAGATCTCTTTAAAGAGTTAAAAAGCAAAGATGTCACTCTGGGGAATAAAGTGCACCTGACCCAAACCGTGGTATTTTCAATTGACTCAGGCACGAGAGGGACGCTCTACCACCTCATCTTTGGAACACCGTTAGGGATTTGATCCATTACCAAACTGTCATCCAGAGAGTGAGTAACTATTTGAACTGCACCAGAAATCTTTTAAATACTGTAGTGGAAGGATTATGTATTGATTGTGGTACTATCTCACAATGAAAAATAGTTGCAACAGTACAACAGGGAACTGCCAGAAATTCAAGCCGATACATAAGACGATGTGGAATGAGGAATATCATTGCTGATGTCAGATGGATTCTGGCTGAAAGCAGAGAATACCAGAAAGTTGTTTACCTGTGTTTCCTTGACTATGCAAAGTCATTCGACTTTGTGGATCATAACAAATTATGGATAACATTGCAAAGAATGGGAATTTCAGAACACTTAATTATGCTCATGAGGAACCTGTACATAGAGCAAGACGCAGTCCTTCCAACAGAACAAGGGGCTATTGCATGGTTTAAAATCAGGAAAGATGTGTGTCAGGGTTCTATCCTTCCACCATACTTGTTCAATTTGTATGCTGAGCAAATAATCCGAGAAGTTGGACTATATGAAGAAGAACGCTGCATCAGGATTGGTGAAAGACTCATTAACAACCTGCGACATGCAGACGACACAACCTGGCTTGCTGAAAGTGAAGAAGAGTTGAAGTACTTACTGACGAAGATCAAAGACTATAGCCTTCAGTTTGGATTACACCTCAACATAAAGAAAACAAAAATCCTCACAACTGGACCAATAAGCAATATCATGATAAACGGAGAGAATACTGAAGTTGTCAAGGATTTCATTTTACTTGGATTCACAATCAACACCCATGGAAGCAGCAGTCAAGAAATTAGACGACATATCAAAAGACATTGCATTTGGCATATCTGCTGCAAAAAACCTCTTTAAAGTGTTGAAAAGCAAAGATATCACTTTGAAGACTAAGGTGAACCTGACCCAAGCCTTGATATTTACAATCGCCTCATATGCATGTAAAAGCTGGACTATGAATAAAGAAAACCGAAGAAGAATTGATGTCTTTGAATTATGGTGTTGGTGAAGAATATTGAATATACCGTTGACTTCCAGAAGAACAAACAAGTCTGTCTGGGAAGAAGTACAGCTAGAGTGCTCCTTGGAAGCGAGGATGGCGAGACTTTGTCTCATGTACTTGGGACATGTTATCAGGAAGGACCAGTCCCTGGAGAAGGACATCATGCATAATAAGGTAGAGGGTCAGCGAAAAAGAGGAAAACCCTCGAAAAGATGGTTTGACACAGAGGCTAGCAGAATGTGCTCAAACATAGCCATAATTGTGAGGATGGCGCAGGACCTGGCAGTATTTAGTTCTGTTGTACTTAAGGGTCTCCTTGAGTCGGAACAAACTCGACAGCATCTAATGACCACCTTACAATTGAGACAATATTCAGGGAAAGGTGAATTTTAAAATATGCTCTACCAACAAGTGAAAATAATTCGTATCAATGTATCTGCTAGTCTAGACTTGTGGGTGGACTCTTGATGGGCTTACAGAGCCACGAAAGTATGAAGGTGCAGTGAGGATGAGCTGGTGTGAATCCTGCTCAGGCACTTACTAAATATGTGATCTTAACCCCAATTTTTTCTTCTTTAAAATATGAATTGCTCAATTATGTATGCAAACGACAGATGGATTTTGGTAAAGGAAAGTGAGTTTCAATGACTTAACCAGGTGGTCACTCCAATTTATCTGCTGCCCCAGCTGTCTTTTCATTGCTGGAGCAAATCAGCACAACCCTGGGCACCTGGTGTGCAGCTATTAATCTGGTAAATGTTTTATTCTATATTTGTGTTAGTAAAGACCAAAAGAAGATACTTGCTTTTAGCTGGCAGAACCAAAGTAGCTTCCCTGTCCTTTGTCAGGGATATATAAACTCTCTAAGCCTCTGTCACTGTTTTCCTCCACAGAGACTGATCATTTCTCCATTTTTCATCATGCTGGTCCACTGTGATTTTGGGTATTATGCTGACTTGGACAGGGTAATCAGGAAGTAGCAACAGTTCTAGTCACCTTGGTACCAGTGGGTTCAAGTCACACATGTGTACCAGTGGGTGGGAAATAAACCCCCTAGAAATCCACAGGTCTGCTACCTTGGTGAAATTTCTAGAAGTCCAGGGTCTGGATCATGGAGATACATCCTTCCAATGTGAAGGAAAAATTGTTGCATCTGGTCCCTCGTATCACCTTCTACCAGAAAGAGGGACCAAATTTAGTGGGCCTCTTTGGATTTTGGAGACAACATGTACCTCATTTGGGAATGCTATGCTGACCAATTTTCCCAGTAATCCTAACGACTACCAGTTTCGAGTGGAGCCCAGAAGGAGAGAAAGCTCTGACGCAGATCTCAGCTGCAGGCAAGCTGCTCTGCCACTTGTGCCATAGGATCCACCAGATTCGATGGTGCTTGACATGTCTGTGACAGATACGGATGCTTGATGGAGCCGCTGGCAGGTAATCACATAACAGACCTTTAGGGTCAAGGAGCTAAGCCATGCCATCCTCTGCAGGTAACTCTTCTCCTTTTGAGGAACAGTGTCTGGCTTGCTCTGGGACCCTAACAGAGACTGACTGCTTGATCATGGTTCTCCCAGTTATATATGACTTGATCTACGCATCATTAATTGGGTGTTGTCTGACACATGAAGTTATAATGTTGGGTGTGCACAGCAGCACTCCATCAAGTGGCAGTGGTATGTATGAAAGTGGGCTCAAGTACATACTGAAGGCACAAGTAAGTCACATGAGCAAGATTCCCATGATCCCTACTTTTACTGCATTGCCTCTTGTCTCTCAATCTGCACCTGTGTCTTCATGGGGAGTTCCCTGTGACTAGTTAACTGACAAAGAGGCTATTTGTATCAGTTTATACATGGTTCTGCATGATATGCTGCTACCACTCAAAAGTGGACAACTGTAGCACTACAGTCCATTTAGGAATGGTTCTGAAGGCCAATGATTAAGGGAAATTCTCCCAAAGGGAAGAGCTTTGAACAGTTAACCTGTGTGTTCTTTTTTCCCAGAAAGAGAGTTATAGATCCTCATTGATTTGTGGCTCAAATGACTTAAAGAAGCTGGAATTGCCTCCTAGACACTTTGGGCTCCTCATGTCAGTGAACCAACAGCCAATGAAGATGATTATTGTTCTGGTTGGAGTAATGATCCTGGCTGTCAAGGGAATATGAGATTGCTACAGGAGTAGTATGTATGGACTGCAGAAGGTCCAGTAGGCTGTTTCTTAGTGTTCTCATGTTGTACGATAAATGTTAAAAAACAAAACTATAAGAGCTCAATATAGGGAAGACTAAAAATGGTTTAGGCCTTGTTATGGATTGAATTGCATCCCCCCAAAATATGTGTTGTAAATCCTAACCTCTATGCCGTAATTATAATCCCATTTGAGAATGGGTTATCTTAGTTATGTTAATCAGGCAGATTAGTGTAGGGTGTATCTTGAGTAAATATCTTTTGAAATATAAAAGAAATTAAACACAAACTAGGGGCAGTGATGGGGTAAGATAGATGCCAAGAGCCATGGAGATCTCCAAGGAACCAAGAAGCAGATGCAGCACAGACAAGGACCTTCCTTCAGAGCCAACAGAGAAAAAAAGTCTTTCCCTAGACACAGCAACCTGAATTTGGACATCTAGCCTCCTAAACGGTGAGGAAATAAATTTCTGTTTGTTAAAGCCACCCACTTGTGGTATTTCTGTTATAGGAGCACTAGAAAACTAAGGCAGAATTTGGTACCAGATCAGTGGGGTCCTGCTCTAACATATTCCTAAAATGTGGAAGAGGTTTTGGAATTGGGTAATGGGTAGAGGCTGGAAGAGTTTTAAGACACTGGAAAGTTTAAGAGTTCTAGATTGTCTTGAAGAAACTGTTGATAGAATTATGAACGTCAAAGGTAATTCTGATAGGGGCTCATAAGGAGGTGAGGAGAGCTATAGAGAAAGTCTCCATGTTTTCAGAGAATACATATGGCACCAGCAACATTATGTTGCTAGAAAAGTGGCTGTTAAATGTGCTTTTCTGATGAGGCTGTAAAAGAAAGTGATGAACATGTAATTGGACAATGAAGGAAGGGCTATGCTTTTCATGCAGTGGCAAAGAACTTGTCTGAATTATGTTCAAATGTTTGGTGGAAAGTAGAACTTGTAAGTGATGAACTTGGATATCTGACTGATAAGATTTCTAAGCAAGATCTTGACGGGGCCGTGTGGTTTCTCCTTGTTACTTATGTGTCACAACGGCGATGATTGTCGGGGCGGCGGCGACAGTAACCAAACACAACTCTAACAGAGAAGTGGGGCCAAGGAGGATCACTCTGAGGAGTCGACCCCGGCTTCAGTCCCAGGAGTTTATTTATAGTCAATACAGCAAGCAGTGAAGCAAATAACAGAACAATGGGCTTTGTGTGAATAACAATAAGTTAATGCATCATTATATTTGAGGTCTGCACCAAGTCCAAGTCTCTTCTAACCAAACTATGACAGTAAGCTGGTGAATTCAGGCAGCCCTGTGGCAATGTAGTGAAAGTAAGTTGAGATCCTTTCCATGTAAAAGCAGACTGTGGCTGGCTCTTTTCTTAGATTGGTATGGAGATAAAGGCATTTTCAAGGTCAGTAACTGAGTACCAGTCTCCTTTAGCCTGCTGTATTTTTTCCACCATAGATACCATGTCTGGAACTGCTGAAGTCACAGGTGGTACTGCTTTAGGCCTTGATAGTCTACTGTCAGCCTCCATTAGCCATCTGCCTTTTCACAGGCCATACAGGGCTGCTATACAGAGAATTTGTTGGCACCAGTACTCCAGCCTTTAGTATGTCTTTGATCAAGGCAATAATCTCTTTTTGTCCTTTGGGTTTTGTATAGTGTTTCAAATTAACCACCTGAGTGGATTCAGGCAAATCTAAAGGTTCCTGTTTAGCATATCCAATCAGTACTGGCCTAAAGGCAGACTTACATACCTTCAATTTACAATACCAGGTAGAACTGTTCCCCAATTAGACAAAATATCCATGCCAATAATACATTTAAGGGAGATACAACTACTTCATGCAAAATCTGTTTAAATCTTCCAATTCTCATCCAAATGTTCACCTTAGTCCCATCAACTCTTGCATCCCCATCAACTCTTGCATCCCCATATCCCCCCCGTCTAACCTTAAGCTCCTTCAAGATTTTGACTGCTTTTGGGATTACAGTACATTGGGCTTCTGTGTCTAGGAGACCCAGGAAGGCCTCTTCCCCACCCTTGTGGCATTTCATCCACACGTGTATATATGGCTTTGGTCTCCTGCTTGGGGCTGCAGCAGAAGACCTTGGCCTGCTCATCAATCCTTATCTTGATCAACTAGCTGAGCCTGTGCTTTAAATGGTCTCAGGTGGGAATTCCCATCATTAAATACCCTCGGGCTGGGGTGAATAGGACAGACTTGTTTAGGCCTCTTTAACTTTGGGGGACCAGTAGGAATTTATATTGGTCCACCCAACCACCTGTAGAAACTTTGTCTCTATCAATGTCTGCTATATTCATCCCATTTCTTAGTAATCATCTAAAAATCCTGTCCTGCTGGTGTAAATTCTTTCCCCTTGCCTCTTCCCATTCTCCTATGAATTACCCTTATATTTCTTGCATCTGTAGGACCCATGCAGGGAAATTATGCCAAAAGATCCAACAAGGCTTCTTCGATTGTTGCTTTGTTTCACAGCAGAAAGGTTACATGGGTTGCCAATGTAGAAGAGACTCCCTTGATTACCATATCTACCATGACCTGTGTAAGGGGCATAATTATTGGATGAATAGCATGGTCACCATAAAGCCATTCCAGCATGGCTTGCATAAGCAGCACATCAGCTGCTTCCTCTGGAGTGTTCCATTGGGTATTTAGAGGGGAAGTGGGGCAGTTTCTCTTCTCAGGGTAAACAAATCTCACTGCAAATTTTATCCAGTCCACCAGGCTGGCCATCCCCTCTGGGTTAACCTGCTGTGTAAATGGATCTTGTATCATCATTCATGACTGTTCCACAGTGAGTTGTGGGTCTTGCATCAACTCAAACATACTCTTCTGTTCTGCAGCATTCAAAACTAAAGACACTGCCCCAAAATTAGTCACTCTCACAATCCATTTTGGTAACGGTTCCTCAGAAAGCTGATGATACTGATCTACAAATTGAAGCAATGCCTTTACATTATACCCCTTGGTTTCTATAGTTTCTTGGTTTTGCCCGTTTCCCTCCCAGACTACCTTCTTGGTGACCCTTGGTTGTAGAGGAATTTCCTGTTTTTCTGACTTGACTTTTCCTTCATGGGTTAGCACTGAGACTAGTGGTCGTAGCTCTGACTGGACCGGATCTGGCCTGGTTCAGTGCTAAAATCAGCCCCTACATTCTTTTTTTCCTGCCATTGCAGCTATTACAGATAACATAAACCAAGGAATTGTATGTCTGACTCTTTCCTTCTCACTCTGTATTTTCACATGCATCCAATTAGCCAATACCTCAAGAGTTAGATACACCCCTCCTAAATCCCATGAAAAATTTGCCTTGGGTGACTGCAACATAACAGCTGCTTCAGTCATGGGTGTTTTTTTATCCCATCCAGAAAACAAAAGTTTCTCATTCTCCTGTTTATCCCCTTTTTTTCAAAAACCACATATTCCAGTGAGTCTAGGCCACTGCAACAAAACCCACCATTCCGACCTCAACTAAACAATTTCTTTTAAAAGGATCAGCACAAAGCCGGTTCCTATGAGGTAGAGGTTAAAGAAGTCCCAAATGTCCAACTTTTCCAAGCTACTGTAGCACTCCATCAGCTCTAACATCAACTACTCCAGTTCCTCTCATTACTCTCCCTTCCGTTTTGTGGTTCACTAATGGCAACTTCTCACAGACCTCATGAACTGTATAAAGGAAATGGGTCACGTGGTTGTGGAGGCTGGCAAGTCCCAAATCTGTGGGACAGGTGTAGGCTTCTCCCAACCCACATGGCTGCAGGGGCTGACAAATCCAGACTAGCAGTTCAGACCATAGGATGCTGGCTCAAGGCTGCAGAAGGTAGTGAATCAGGTCAGACAATAGGCTGCCAGCCCACAGAGCTCTGGAGGCTGGTGAATCCCTGAATCAGGTCAGACAGCAGTCCTCTGGCTCAATTCCCCAAAACAGGAGGTCAACTGAACACAAACTGGTCACGGGATCCAGATACAAAGAGAGTCCTGCTAGATCTTCCATACATATACCTTAGATGCAGGCCACACCCCAGGGAAGGTGTTAACTTGGGATTTGAGTCACACTATCCTGCCAGGCTGCAACCCAAGACTCAACCTACACCAATCCTGCCTCATCTACATGTAGAGGTCATGATCCATAGCACATAAAATGGAAGATCACCATACAATATTGGGAATCATGGGCTAGCCAAGTTGACACAAAACCCCATCACAAGTTCTATAAACTTTATTTGAATGGTCCCACTAAATCACTGTGTGTGAGCCACAAAGCTGATGGCTAAACCAGAAAACCAAACCCGTTGTCACCAAGTCGATTCTGACTCATAACTACCCTATAGGACAGAATAGAACTGCCCCATAGGGTTTCCAAGGAGCAACTGGTGGATTCGATCTGCCAACCTTTTGGTTAGCAGCTGTAGCTCTTAACCACTACTCCACCAGGGTTTCTAAGACCATAGCTACAAGGGCCATATTAAGTAATCCATTATACCGCACCGACACACAGCGGCCCTGTGTTACAAGGCAGAACTGCTCCAGAGGGTTTTCTTGGCTGTAATCTTCATGGAAGCAGATCACCTACCTTCCTTGGTGCTGCTGGGTAGGTTTGAACTGCCTTTAGGTTAGTAGTTGAGCACAAATGTTTTCCCCACAGACATAGTAGAGCTTGTTATTCTCACAGAATACTTTCTGAATCCACGTAGCCTGCTTTGACCAAAGGCATCTAGACCTTTGACAAGATCTTTTTGCCAGTGTGTATTTATAAGCCCAGTCCTTAAGAGTTCTTAGATGTTCTGACTGCTCTCTCAAGCCACAGCCATTTCAACCAGAAGTGCATGTCCTGGCTAGCCTACTGAGGAGACTTGGGGAGCAGAGCCAGCTTAGCTGACCCAAAGCATGAAGGAGAGCTGCCTCATCTACTGTAGCAAGAGCTCAAAAACACACATCAGTGAGCCAGAGAGAGTGTCCTGTACCCACAGGTCTAAACAGTAAATACCCTAGTGAGCACTGATTATGTGCCAGGCCCTACTCAAACCCTTTTAGTTGCATATATGATTACTGGATACACACATTTGCTTTAAAAGGTAAAGACTATTTTTATTTCCATTACTAGATAAGGAAACTGAGACTGACAGAGATCACAAGCCTACCACAGTGACAAATACTCAAATCAAACGTGTTTGTGTTTGTGGATACACACATATATATATATACACAGGTACATATATGTACATGGAGTCTCTAAGTGGCACAATCTGTTCAGCACTAAGCTACTAACCAAAAGGTTGGTAGTTTGAACCTACCCAGAGGTGCGTCAGAATGAAAGGCCTGGAGATCAGCTTCTGAGAGGTCACAGCTTTGAAATCCCTAAAAGTACACTTCTACTCTGACAGCACAGGATTCCCATAAGTCAGTGTCAACTTGATGAGCAAATTGTTTTTTTTAGTAACTTGTTTTGAGCAACAGGAAAAACTGGGGTGTGCCAGGTCCCAGCCTAGGCCTCCAGGAACTTGCATGACTCCTCTTACTCTGGGCACCACTTCTGCCATGCGAATAGCTTGGGATGCCTCAGTGATGCACTGTTGGGGTGTTGCTATAATTTAAATCCTTACAGTAAGTTGTGCTGGCCCTAATGGGCTATTTCCGTGAACATTAGGAAGAAAATTACTTTTCAGGCTATTGTAACCCTCAGCAGAAATGTTTTGTTAAATATGTTTTACAACAAATAAAACACAAAGTCACATAGAGTTATCCTATGACCCAGCAACTCTACACCTAGGTATGAACCCAAAAGAACTGAAAACAGGGACTCAGATACTTGTACATGAACGTTCGTAGAAATATAATTTAGAACAAAGGCGAAAACAAAACAAGTGCCCATGAAAACATGAATGAATAAACAAAATACTATACACACACACACACAATGGAATATTATTCAACCATTAAAAAAAATGAAGTTCTGGTATATTCTACAACCTGGATGAAACTTGAAGGCATTTTGATGAAACAGGTTAGACACCAAAGGACAAAAGCTTATTCCATTTATATGAAATGTCCAGAATAAGCAAATACAGAGAGACCAAGGTTCATTGATGGTTACCATGGGATCACGGGTTGGGAAGTTATTGCTTAATGGACACAGAGTTTCTGTTTGGAGTGATGAAAGTTTTTTTGAAATAGATGGGGTTGATGGTTGCACAACACTGTCAATGGAGTGAATGCATTTGTATACTTAAGATGGTTAAAACGACAAAGTTTACATTAAATGTATTTTACTATTTTTTAAATTCAACTGTAAAAAACAAAAACAATAACAAACAATGTCTCGTCCACAAAAAAGTATAACTTCAAAAGATTGTGCAGCCTTTGTTGCAAAAACTGAAAACAAAAACAGGACACTATTTTGTTTTAAAATACTTTATTTTCAGAAATGTTTATTTACACAAAAATTGTGCATAGAGTCCACATGCACCTGCTCCTCCACCCACAGTGTTTCACCTATGGTTAACATCTTGCATTCTTGTGGTGTGTGGTATTGTTACAATTGACAAGTCAATATTGATACATTATCATTAACTAAAGTCCACAAATTACATCAGGGTTCACTGTGTTGTAGTCCTATGATTAATAACCAAATAATTTAAGAAAGGTAAAATTTAGCTTGGCCTGAAAAAGTAAAAAGCACTGATGAGGACAGTCCTGCAGTTACAATGAAAGTATCATTTCTCCAAAAGGCACAAAGTAGCTCTAACAACCCCTTCTTTGAGTTAATACTGCTTTTGTACTCACTGAGAAACTTTGTTCTTTAAGAAATTTTCTGTTTGAATTTATAGCGGTTAGGATGAAACATCCCACTTTTGACATAGTCTCTCCATCGTGAGCCCTTGTATGTCAAGTGAACTGTGAAGAATGTCTAAAGGCTTTACCACATTCCTTACATTCATAAAGCCTCTC
This sequence comes from Trichechus manatus latirostris, assembly GCF_000243295.1. NCBI lineage: Eukaryota > Metazoa > Chordata > Mammalia > Sirenia > Trichechidae > Trichechus > Trichechus manatus. The sequence continues at coordinate 6,519,572 of NW_004444069.1, read as the reverse complement.
CACTGTGAGTTCTTCTATATGTAGTAAGGTGTGAGAAACACCTAAAGGTTTTTCCACATTCCTGACATTCATAAGGTCTCTGTCTCACTGTGAGTTATACGTCTAGTAAGATTTGAGGCTTCCCTAAAGACTTTCCCACATTCTTTACATTCATAAGGCATCTGTCCACTGGGAATTCTTATAAGACTAGTTAAGAATAAAGAACTGCTGAAAACTTTCCCACATTCCTTACATTAATAAGGCCTCTCTCTACTGTGAGTTCTTCTATGTGTAGTCAGGGCTGAGGAACAACTGAAGACTTTCCCACATTCCTTACATTCGTAAGGGCTCTCTCCACTGTGAGTTCTTTTATGCCTAGTGAGGACTGAGGAATAATAAAAGGCTTTCCCACATTGCTTACATTCATAAGGCTTCTCTCCACTGTGAGTTCGTATATGTCGAGTGAGCTGTGAGCAACACCTAAAGGCTTTCCCACATTCTTTACATTCATAAGGTTTTTCTCCTTTGTGAGTTCTTATATGTATAACGAGGTGTGAGGTCTGATTAAAGCCTTTCCCACATTCCTTACATTCATAAGGCCTCTCTCCACTGTGAGTTCTTCTATGTGTAGCAAGGGCTGAGGAACAAACGAAGGCTTTCCCACATTGCTTACATTCATAAGGCCTCTCTCCACTGTGAGTTCTTCTATGTGTAGTGAGGGCTGAGGAACAACTGAAGGCTTTCCCACATTCCTTACATTCATAAGGCCTCTCTCCACTGTGGGTTCTTCTATGTGTAGTGAGTGCTGAGGAACAACTGAGGGCTTTCCCACATTCCTTACATTCAAAAGGTCTCTCTCCACTGTGAATTCTTATGTGTAAAGAAAGGTTATAGGAACGACTGAAGGTTTTCCCACATTCCTTACACTCAAAAGGCCTCTCTCCACTGTGAGTTCTTCTATGTGTAGTGAGGCCTGATGCCTGACTAAAGGCTTTCCCACATTCCTTACATTCAAATGGCCTCTCTCCACTGTGAGTTCTTCTATGTGTAGTGAGGCCTGAGGCCTGACTAAAGGCTTTCCCACATTGCTTACATTCATAAGGCCTCTCTCCACTGTGAGTTTTTATATGTGAAGCAAGGTGTGAAGAACACCTGAAAGCTTTCCCACATTGCTTACACTCATAAGGCTTTTCTCCACTGTGAGTTCTTTTATGCCTAACGAGGACTGAGGAATAACAAAATGCTTTCCCACATTGCTTACACTCATAAGGCTTCTCTCCACTGTGAATTCTTACATGTCGAGTGAGGTATGAGGAACACCTAAAGGCTTTCCCACATTCTTTACATATGTAAGGCCTCACTCCATTGTGAGTTCTTATATGTTGAGTGAGGGACGAGGACCGATTAAATGCTTTCCCACATTCCTTACATTCATAAGGCCTCTGCCCATTGTTTGTTCTTATATGTGTAGTGAGGGGTGATGACTGACTAAAGCCTTTCTCATAGTCCTTACATTCATAAGGCCTATGTCTGTTATGAAATTTTTTATGTAGAATGAGGGATGATGGACGGCTACAGGCTTTACAACATTCTTTACATATACGCTCATTACCTCTTATATGTGTCCGAAAGGGTAAGAAACTACAGAAATATTTCCCACATTTGTTACATTCATATAGTTTCTCACCAGTGAGTGTTGTCACAGGACTCTTAAGGGTTAAGACACAAATGAAGTCCTTCTTATATACCTTACATTTATGGCGTTTCTTTCCATTAAAAGGTCTCATAGGATTGGTTAGGTGAGAAGCACAACTGCAGGCTTTTCCATATTCTTTACACTGACAGGTATTGCATCCAGCGTGAGATCTGGTATGATGGTTATGTAATGAGTGATTCATGAAGGCATTTCCACACTCACAGCATTCAGAAGCATTTACTTCTGGAGCATTTCTTTCCACCGCACTAAGATTTCGAATATGGCTGAAGGACTTCCCACACTGATTGTCTTCATTACTTTCACAGAGGTTTTCTACTGTATGACTTCTGTTAAAAATAGGCAGCATGCTGTGGAAATAAATTTGTTCCCATTTCACCACTACTAAACACAGTGAACGTGCATGATTTTTGTCCTGACTTCTCATGTTTCATAGCTTAAACAATCTAGCAGAAATACTACCATTACTCACTGCTTTTAAAAAATGTGAGGCTTTCTGATAATTGTGTCCAAGTGAAAAACGTTTCAAATACTTGATACCTGACTTACATTTATGAAATGTATTGTGAACATTCTCTGACCACATAATTTTACAGCTAAGTTTATATACATAAACATATAAACCAAAACCAAACACATTGTTGTCAATTACAACTCATAGTGACCCCATAGGACAGAGTAAAACTGTCTCATAGGGTTTCCAAGGAGTGGCAGGTAGATTTGAACTGCTGACCTTTTGGTTAGCAGCTGAGCTCGTAACCACTGCACCACCAGGGCTCTATTATATATATATATATATATATATATATACGTTAGTATACACACACACACGTACATATTGCTATATATACATAAATATATATTTGAGCCCTGCTGGTACAGTGGTTAAAAGCTCAGCTGATAACCAAATGATCGACAGTTCAAATCCATCAGCTGCTCCTTGGAAACCCTCTGAGTCAGTATTACCCTGTCTTATAGACTCGCTATAAGTCAGAATCAACACAGTGGCAACGGATTTTTTTTAAATCTGTGTTTATTTTTACATCATGACACCTTAATTCTTTCTCCTGAGGCAGTGTTTTTTCGTTTCTATGAGACTCACCTCAAATGTCTCTCCTGGTTTTTATGCTGATCTTTATAGCGAGGTGATTTGGAGATTTCTCCTAACATTGAGGACCAGGTGTTATTCTTCATGAATCGCGCCATTATTTGTTCACTGGATAACTTCTGTTCATCATTAAGATTTCGAGAAACTGACCCAAAAATTCAAGTAGAGTTTCACAATATAAAACAAAAAGGAATTATCAGGGGGAAAAAAGCTGATGTGAACAAGGAAAGAGTTAGCCACATTTCACTGTTTTAGCACTTTGGCAACTTGGTTAGGTCATGATTCCCAGTATTGTATGATTGTCTACCATTTTATCATCTGATCTGATCTCTCTGTGTGTTGTAAATTCTATCACTATGATGTAATAAGATGGATTAGCGGCAGTTATACTGATGAGATCTACAAGATTAGTGTCTAAGGCAATCTCTTTTGAGATACAAAAGAGAGAAGTGAGCAGAGACACATGGGGACCTCGTACCACCAAGAAAGCAGTACTGGGAGCACAGCACGTCCTTTAGACCTGAGGTTCCTGCACTGAGATGCTCCCAGACCAAGGGAGGACTGATGCCAAGGACCTTCCTCTGGAGCTGACAGAGAAAGAAGGCCTTCCCTTGGAGCCAGCGGCCTCAATTTGGACTTGTAGCCTACCAGACTGAGAAAATAAATTTCTCTTTGTTAAAGTCATCCACTTGTGGTATTTTTGTTATAGCAGCACTAGATGACTAAGACACTGCCCTGAAGTGACCCCTGAAGCTAATGCTTACACTTACAATTAAAGGGCCTCAGAGCTTTTAATCACAAGAGAAGTGAAAATTCACTTTAATATATAGAGCTTTATGTTCATGGGGAAGCTAGAATATGTGAGTTCCACAGACCAAGGGGACATGCCTATTTTATTTAAAAATTTATTCCCATTCCTTAGCCCAAACATTGGAGCAAAGTCAACGAGTAAAATACTTTTGTTCACTAAAGGAATAAATAAATTAAAAAAAAAAAAAAAGAAGTTATTCTTACCTATGGAGGCCAGGTTTCTAAAGGTTTCCATCATCACATCTCTGTAGAGTTTCCTCTGAGCAAGATCAAGCAAAGCCCACTCCTCCTGGCTAAAGACCACAGCCACATCCTCCATGACCACTGAGTCCTAAAACATCCCACAAATTCTAGATCAGCAAGGTCCCATGTACTCCAATGGGTACAAGAAGAAAAGGTGAGGCTGACAGTCCTGAAGAACTGAGAATTCATCAGGATTTGACACAGGTTTCTTTGTTCTACCAAGGTATACCCTACAGCATAAGCATTAGCCTCGTCCTTTCACTAATTACATTTACTTCCTCACTGATTTTATCCTGTCTCACAGACTACCAACACACTGAAATAGGTAATCTCACCACAGTTTGACTGCGATCAGTTACAGTCTTCTCTCTCTTTATGGTCTACAACAGTTAGAAAACATAGTAGCAATACAGAAATGCTCTAATTCAGATCACTGCTTTCTTGTGAACAATTACATTTCTTTCAATTAAGACCCACCAAAATACTCAATGAAACAAAGTACAGGTATTCACCACTGGGAAACAGTGCAGAATGGCAGTTATTTCCTTTTGCCTCTAACAGCCATGGGAGGACCAAGCGCCTGCACAAATAAACTCACAAGCTAAGGCCCTGAGCTAGTCATATTTTCTTGAATTCTAGGGGATCAGGTAATGACAATTCCACCTGCTGAAAAAAGAATATTTTTGGAGAATTATGAATTTTTACATCAGTCACCCTTTTGTCAAAAACTCAGTCGTTCTGTCATTCTATCTGTCCCTTTCATAGAGATAGGCAGAGGGAATAAATGTTTAAAGAAAAAGCTCAGGTGAGACAGGAAATATAAAAACTCAGATCTCCCCACAATTCCTAAATTTCAAGACCTGATGTGACTGTAAACCAAGTGTTAGTGGCCGCTCCCCTCAAGAAACTCATACAGCCTCACATAAACAGTCCAATGTCACAAAATGACAAAGAGCACTATCTCTGCAGAAATAAGAACAGCATGCCCTGAAGTTTGCTGAGAAAAGGTTACAATTCCTATTTTGTAATGACTGTGTAACATGATAAATGTAATCAACGTGACCAAGTTATACATGTAAGCATTGCTGAATTGACAAATGTTTTGTTATATAAACTTTTTACCACAAATAATTTAGTAAGTAAGCTGAAGTACAGATAATTCACCTGTTAAATTGCCTGTGAAGCCAAGGAAACATAGAATTACATATAGCTCTCAAAATTCTCTCACTCTTGCAGCCCCTGAAAGGCACACAACCATGACTCCAGAATGCTGACCAATGGAATACCCTGGTCTGTAGGAGTGATCTCTGTGAAATATAATAGCACCAATCCATTGGGTTCCTCTGTAGTGCATTGAGAAAATGATGCTGAACTACACTTTGAGTGCTAAAATAGAACAGCTTTAGAGTAAGAAGACCCCATTTCTCAGGGAAGTGGTGAAGTAAGCTGTCTATGTCATCGCTAATCAACCCTGATATGATGATGTCACAACAAACTTTGAGCTATAGCCAAAATCCAAAAGTCTCCACTGCAGTGGGCCAGGTCACATATTTTAAAGTCATCAAAAATCCCTAATGTTCATTATATGATATACAGTCATGCGCCGCTGCATAACATCTGTTTGGGCAACATCTGGCCACATATACATCCGTGGTCCCATAAGGTTATATTAGGGTTCAGAAATCCTGAACAGAGAACAGGAAATAGCATATGTAACCCGTCGTAGCCAACACAACAGCTTCCTGCACACATGTATCACGTCTCTTGTATATAACAGCTAGGTACAGTTTGTATCTAGTGTTAGTCAAATGTTCGTCTTAGTATATATAGAGCACCCTTCTATGCATAAAAAACATTAAAGAAACACTTTCAGATATACTAAAACATGTTTAACATAACAATACAGTAATAATAATAATGCTTTGATAAGTGTGGTAAAGTAGTGCACATATGTTGTTAAGAACCATTGTACGTACCTCGAATTTTTAATACACAGTAGTCCACCCTTACCTGCAGGGGATATATTCCAAGACCCCCAGTGGATGCCCGAAACTGCATAATACCAAACCCTGTACGTACTATGTTTTTTCTATACATACATAAAACCAAAATATAAAAAAACAAACCTGCTACCATCAAGTCAATTTCCACGCATAGGGATCTTATAGGACAGAGTAGAACAGCCCCAGTGTTTCCCAGAAGTGGCTGGTCAATTCAAACTGTTGACCTTTTGGTTAGCAGCCCAGCTCTTAACTACTGAACCACCAGGGAGCAGTGTAAGTATATGTAGATATACATACACGTATGCAGATATATACACACAGCTATGATGAAGTTTAATTTATAAATTAAGACAATAAGAGATTAACAACTAGTATATAATAGAACAATTATAACAATATACCATAATAAAAGTTATGTAAATGTGGTCTCAAAATATTTTATTGTACTGTACTCACCCTTCTTCTTGTGATGATGTCAGATGATACGATTTTTTTTTCTTTCCTTAGTAGGTCGAGAACCACCATTTCACTTAAAGGAAGCACTTTACAGATTTTCTTTGGCATATCCAAATTGCCAGCATCATTACTCTTGTGCTTTGGGGCCATTATTAAGTTAAATAAGGGTTACTTGAACACAAGCACTGTGCTACCACAACAGCCACTCTGATAACCAAGATGGCTACTAAGTGACTAACAGGTAGGTAGTGTATACAGTGTGGATACACTGGACAAAGGGATGATTCACATCCTGGGTGGGATGGAAGGAGATGGCACGAGACTTCATCATGCTACTCAGTATGAAATTGAAAACTTTTGAATTGTTTACTTCAGAATTTTCCATTTAATATTTTCAGACCATGGTTAACCACAGATAACTGAAACCATGGAAAGCAAAACAACAATAACTGGGAAGTAACGTAATAGGCTTTACATGGGTTGCTTCACTGCTATGGGTTGTATGCAGGTCGGATGTTCATAACCTGAGGACTGCCTGTGTATAATATGGTGTTTGCACAACATCCCAATCACATAACCTCCTATTTCACAGAATGTATCACGGACTTTAAGTGACACATGGCTGTAAAAATGTAAAATGTCTCATGTATTGAGCAACTACGATTTGTAAAAGGTTTTGCAAAAAGTTTTCAACACACTAGCTTATTTATATCTCATGACTCTCTAAAACAGATATTACTTCAAACAGTTCACAGCTGAGTAAAGTTAGAGGCAATCAATCACATGCTCAATGTTCCCCACATGGAATGTTGCTGCGCCAGGGTCAGAATGCAGGTCAATTTGTCACTGAAGCCTAACTCCTGATAACTACGTTTCTGTTCATACATAAACAGTTTTGTTGTTATTCTGGATGTTATTTTCCAATAACACCATGGGTTATCTAGAGCCCTGCTGAATACTAGGGAGAGGAGACAAAGGAGGCATTCTAAATAATTCACACTAAACGGAGCTACTTCACCTGGGAAAGTCCTATATCTCAGACAAGACTTCTTTCCATCAGATTCTTAAATGTGGCTACTTCATTGATTAAAATTAATTTAGGTAATATTGACACACAGCCTACTTCGTGTTAGCAACAGATACAGTAGTGAACAAAACAGAAATATACAAATGAACGTGGACCAGAAGTTCTTTGAGTGTGGACAGTAATTTTAAATATATATATACCACATATATGTATACACACACACACACACACACACACACACATATATATATACACATGCACACACACAACCTCCCCTCACTTATCCATATGGTTAGGTTCCAAAGACGAGGTCACTATGCGAAATCAGCATTATGTGAAAATGGAGATTACCATATCAGATCACAAAATGGAGGATGACTACACCATCACATAACAGCAAACTAAAACATTACATAAGTTAAATAATATCATTACATAACTGCCAGATTACATCATTACATAACTGGTAAACTGCATCATTACATAACTGCCAAACCACTGAGAATCATGGTCCAGCCAAGTTGACACATAACCTTAACCATCACAGTCAGTGTTACTCTTGCCTTGCACTTTGGTGTTCATTACTGTCAGATATATACTGTTTATGTGCAAAATGGGATAGTGGATTTTTTACTACTGTAAATGCAAAAAGCTGGATGAGAAAATTGATAAGTGAAAAGGTGTATTTATAAATACAATGTCAAGTGGCGATATGTTCTATGGAAAATGCCAACACAGTAAGGGGATAAGCAGCAAGTAACACAAGCATATTTACCTTTAGTAAGTAAGTGTAGGGAGCAAAATAATTATTATAGAAAACATTAGCTAGTGAAATGAAACCTGGCTTGGTAAAAACAGATCGCACTTTCAATTATAAAAACTTGGAAGCAGGTTATTATGTTTATGCAAACATTCATACATTTCACATGCTTGTTGACTTCAACAAGTCCCAACGAAGGGGCACAAAAGGCAAAGGGCTCTACTGACCTTCATGCTCTGGAAAGGAAAGATACATTGCTTGTAAGAAAAGGTTAGCAGTAGGCTAAACATATAAATTTGGGAAACTGGAAAAACAAAAGCAGCATAAATGTATAGTATAAAGAAAGTAACATGCAAATAGAGACCATAGTAATGCCACAAAACACAAATGAAGATTTGTAGTTTCTGGTCAGCTATATAAGGGGCTTAGAAATCATCAATCTCATCCCTTACAAGAAAATATCTGAACACACTGAACTCAGAAAACTGAGGTCTGTTTTTTCAGAGTAAACTGCTGCCCTAAACCTGGAGGGACACATAAGCAGCTATAGAGAATCACCAGAGCAAAAACTTAAGGGTAGAAAACACCTCTAGGTCAGCATAGGAAAACTTAAAATGCAATTGACGAATTGCTGTAGGCTTGATGTGGACAAACTTCAGGGTTAAAAATGCCAGGGAGGCCCAATATTAGGAGGATCCACAGAGTTTTATCAGTTCTGCCTGCAAGAATCTTATCAGGTCCTCAGTGTGACCATCAGAGAAAACTCTGGGCTTCCTTCCACTAGGGGGAAGAGGAAAAGCAGCCGTTTCGAAAATTTCCTAGAGGATTCTGTTGTCTCTGATAAGGCCTGCCTTCAAGGGAACTTATTTAACCAGAGTCTAACTGATCTGCAGTAGTGAAATACCCAACTCTAGCCCCTTTTAGGCTTCCCATCTCACCAAAGTGGGTGAGGGGGGAAACAGCAACAATTGTACGGTCACTGCCCAGGGACACAGGCTCACTAAAAGACTGAGACTTAGTCACTGGACTCCATCAGGCCTCCCCTTTGACCACACCTTACCACTACATCAGCAGGGCTCTTATGTAATAATGGGATTACAAAAGAAAGAACTCCAAGTCTCACACCTGATTTAAGAAGTCTCTACGAAATGCAAACACAACAGGGAAGAAAAAAGAACATCAGAGCAACTGACAAATACAGCAAACAGCAAACACAGTCTAACTTCTAGCCAAATAAAGGTAAAACCTTATACTAAAGGCCTATTTATTTACCTCATTTCCTTTTACTTAATAAATAATCTCTGATTTTCAACAAAAAATTACTAGGCACACTAAAGACGAAAACATAGCTTGAAGAACCTACAGACTGGGAAAAAATTTTTGGACAGTACAAATCAGACAAAGGTCTAATCTCCATAATCTACAAGAAAATCCAACACCTCCACAACAAAAAGACAAACAATCCTATTAAAAAATGGGCAAAGGAAATGAACAGACACTTCACCAGAGAAGACATTTAAGTGGCCAACAGACACATGAGGAA
>NW_004444069.1:6496936-6508393 GCF_000243295.1 Trichechus manatus latirostris | reverse complement strand
TTGAGAATTTAGAGGGTTAAAATGTTGTGGGGTTGTTAACCAATGTCATAAAACAGCATGTGTGCTACTGTTAAAATAAAAAAAAAAACGTAGCTTGAAGAGACAGAGCAAGCATCAAAATCAGTCTAAGGTACAGAATAGATTTCGGAATTATCAGATCAAGAATTCCAAACAACTATAACATTCCAGGGGTAATATAAGCAGAGAGATGGAAATTTGTAACTAAGAAACCAAAGGAAATGTTAGAAATCAAAACACACTGTAAAAGAAATGAAGAATGCCTTTAACAAGCTCATCAAATGACAGGGTAAAGCCAAGGAAAGAATCTGTGAGCTTGAAGATATGTTAATAGAAACTCTCAAAGCTGAAATGCAAAGAGAAAAAGAATGAAAAAGATGGAACAGAATATCCAAGATGTGCGGGACAATTACTAAAGGTGGGCCATCCATGTATTGACAATACCAGAAAGGAAAGACATCAGAAATGAACAAAAGAAATAGTTGAGGTAATATGACTGAGAAATTTACAAAGTTAATGACGCACACGAAACCAAAGATTCAGGAAGTTCAGGGAACACCAAGCAGGATAAATACCAAAACACTACATCTGGTGGTATCATATTCAAATTGCATAAAATCAAAGAAAAAAATACTGAAAGAAGCCAGAAGAGGGAAAAAAATCACCTACCTATTGAAGACCCTGGAAAGAATTACATCAAACTTGTCTTAAGAACCATGTAAGCAAGGAGAGAGTAGAATGAAATATTTAGTGTTTGGGGGTGGGGAAGAATAAACTAGAATTCTGTATTAGCAAAATTATCCTTCAAAAGGGGAGGAGAAAAAATGGAAAATAACAAGTGTTGGCAAGAATGTGGAAAAACTGGAACCATTATCAATTGCTCGTGGGAATGCAAAATGGTAGGCTGTGGAAAAGTCTGGCAGTTCTTCAAAAAATTTGACTACAGATCTATGATACAACCCAGCAATTGCACTCCTAGGCAAATACCAAAAAAATTAAAAGCAGAAAATGGAACAGAAATCTGTATACCAACGTTCACTACAGCACTATTCACAATAGACAAAATATGGAAACAACCTAAATGCCTATCAGCAAATGAACGGCTGAATAAAATATAGTACATCCATACAAAGGAATACTGCTTTAGCTATAAATAAAAATGAAGTGCTGATAGCTGCTAGAACATGGATGAATTTTGAAAACATTACGCTGAGTGAAATAAGTTAGTCATAACAAGACAAATACTGTATGATCCCACTTATATGAAACTGTAAATTCTATACTGTCTTTTGTGTAACAAACTAGGGGAAATAAAAAATTTCTACTCCTATTTGCTGGCTTCTACATAAACACTGACAAGATGCTTCTGAAAGTAATAAAGCTGGTTACTTAAAGGATGCTGGGGGAAGAAGGATGGGCTGGATGTGGACAAAAATAGGAACAAGTGTTCATAAAGTATACTCTTAAAGTTCACTATGAGTTTCAAAATTTGAAGGTATTATCTGTTGGAAAAACACAATCCCAATAAACTATATGTATTGTACTCTTAAAAATGACAAAAGTCAAATGAGATATTAAGTCTTTTTACTAGGAATTCACGTTTGAACCCACCTGCTGCTCCACGGAAGAAATATGTGGGAGTCTGCTTCCGTAAAGATTGGCCTTGATAACCCTATGGGTAGTTCCACTCTGTCCTATAGGGTCGCTATGAGCCGGAATCAGGGTTGCTATGAGTCGGAATCCACTCGATGGCACAGAACAACAATAATAAAACCATTTCCAACTTTAATCATTTAAGACTCAACTGTTACTTGAACGGTAGAATACACTTGTACAAATCGCAATGTACAAATTACAGCTCTCCTTCAAAACACAGTAATCAGGGATATCAGAGTCTGTACATCCATTTTATCTCACCTAGGAGAATGTTTCTAAAATGGCTAAAATATTTAACACATTAGGGGTTCTGGCATGACCTGTTAAATGTAATAGGAGTATTTGAGAACCTTCTCAAGATTTACTAAGCTTTAGAATAACTTTTACATTTTAAAATAGGCATTCCTCAGTGTTGGAGAAGTTTAAATCCATTAAATGGAAAAATTATCAGTAGAAACACACTAAATGATCTAGACATTTTCTTTCAGTGTAAATTGTAAACCCAAGAACTTACACATACACAGCTCATGTTGAGCTTCTCTAGCGAAAAAGAAAGGAGCCCTGGTGGTGCTGTGGTTAAAGCGCTTGGCTGCTAACTAAAAGGTCAGCAGTTTGAACCCACCAGCCACTCTGCAGGAAAAAGATGTTGCAGTCTGCTCTCATGAGGATTTACAGCCCTGGAAACCCTATGGGGTTCTACTCCGTCCTACAGGGTTGCTATGAGTTGAAATCAACTCAATGGCAGTGGGTTGGCAAAAGAGAACCATTAAATTTTAGATTCTAATTCACGACTATGGAGAACAGTCAAAAATTATTGGGATTAAATACCAGTTCTAGGCATACGTGAGAAGACAAGGACGTAGACTGGTGAGTCATGCTTTCCACGCAACTGAAAGCCTCAAAGCAAAAGCATTCCCCACTGGGGGGAAAAATGGGCCTGGAGACCTCACACAGGATTCTGCTGGACTTACTGTCCTCAGCTTCATACCTTTGGTGACGTCAGGAGAGCACCAACACCTAGGATCCCATAAACAGGGCTTTCACCTACGAACTCTCTTCCCCCTCTTCTAACTCATAACACAATGTGAAAGGTGGAGCTGTAGTTTTAGAACTGCACAGAAAATGCTCCAGTTCCTGAGGGAGTCAAGAAAGCTGTTAAGAGAGATGGGACAAGGGTGGCTCCGGAGGGCTGAGTCTCAGCCTCTACACCCAGAGCTAGTCCACCTTCAGGCTCTGGTCAGGAGACTCTGTCATTCAATACAGAGCACCAAAGCTCAGGGTGGGGAATGTTAACACCCCATGGTACCAGCTCTGAGAATCACATAAGGAAGGTGACCTCAGTCATTCAAATCTTGAAAAACCACATATGTATTGAGGAATGGCCCAGCAACAGTGGAGCAGGGCCTTAGGATGCCTCCTAGGGCTCAGTCTCTTGGCTTCCTCTGCCACCTTTATTCTTCATTGAGAAACCACAGTGCCGCAGCACACAGCCGGTCCCCCAACAATTCATGTCAAGCCTCACCCACTTATGGTAAGAATAACCCAATTCTCAGTGAACTCACCATTTCCTTGCTCCAGCTTCTGGAAGTCTAAGGGAATGTAGTCTCTAAGCCCAATAAGTCACTTTAGTAAGAGGGATGGGAGCGGAAGCACAGCACTGGGCAGTCTGGAAGCAGATGAGTGATGTTTGGTCTACACCCCAGTCAGAGCAGCTGAAAATTCTACTTGTGATTTACAGATATGCAGGATGGTCCGCCTAGGTCCCCAGCTGCCTGCACTGGACAAGTTCTACCTGCACCACACTTGAGACCTGAAATGGAAGAAGGGTAGGGAGGAAACAGTGTTGAGTAAGAAGGGAATGACAAAGTGACAGGTTTTTGGCTTCCACCCAGGCTCAGGCCAATGCTCCACCCAGAGGGCATTTTCACTTAAGACAGAACAGACTCCATCCTTCCAGAGCACACATCTACATTCTTCATGCAACTCCAAGGGCCACTTCTTTCTGGCAATAACATCACAGATAGAGGAATTTACTCATCCCAGAGCATGAGAAGCAACCAGGCCTGGCCAGACTGGAAAACTTGAACCTGATTTCCTTCAGGGACTCGGGGTCCAATGTTGAAGTTGTACGTTCACCTATGTAACTTTGTCTCTGATAGATCAACGAGTGCATTGTTATTTGATATTAACGTGGGTGATTTTTCAGGAAGAACATACTTTTCAAGTTTTGACAATGAATGCATCACGTTTCATTCATTTTTAATTATGAGCAGTTAAAACCCTTCTATTGTGCTTTTAAAAAAAATTTTCGCTTCATTTATACCCTTGTAATGTGATCAGATAGGTTTCTTGTTTTCACAATTAACATTTCTTTCTCTCCCTTGAGTCCACCCACGCCTTCGTTCTCAAACTATGACACCACCAGTTCCTAAGCTTTTGAGAAATCTGGGAGGATTCCTGAACACTTTGTCTTTTGACCTTGTAATAAATCCATCAACAAGTAAATCAGTAAATCGTTTTCTCTGCGGAGGCATCTGCTGCCTCTGTTCCTGTTTCTTTCCACCCTGCTTCCCCTCCAAGTTCATTCCTATTCTTTCATTTCTTGCTAAGTGTAAATGTTCTCTCTCTCACATAATCTTTACACCAGTGTCTTCCCTTTAAGAATTATCCTTCCTTTTATTATTTACTCTAATAGCCGTCTCTGATTTTGATTCACACCCTTATTTCTATACTTATTATTTCCAGCATAAAAGAGGAGCTTCTTCAGCATGCAGAATCTCCAGCCCCACCCCCCAGAAATACTGAATCAAAATCGGCATTTCAACAGATTACTGGGTTATTCACATTGATATTCAAGTATGAGAAGCATTCACTGATCTATAGCCTGTAATTCAAGGAATGAGCATTGTATAAACAGATGCCCTTTAAACCAACTATATTTACATTATATCACTGCACTATTTCTCCCTGATCCACAACCAATCTCATGTCTAGGCCTCCTCACAGTCTTCCTTAACTTGTTCATAACAAGCTCCTGCGTGATATCATTCAGTCATTGTTGTCATTTCTAAGATCTATTTGCAGTATAGGAAATGCTTAATGCTCATCAGTGGCTGTCCACTGGCCTTCAAAAAGCTCAGAGTAGTCAGCATGTTTCTAAACAACCATTGCCATTGCCTCCTCCAATGTGGCTTAACCATTCCCACTTCACCCATGCTTGTTTTCTCTGCTTCAATCAACTCTGACTTTCATCAAGCAATGGATGATACTGGGTTCTCTGCTGCCTCAGGGATTTACACTCATTTTTCCCATCTGAAATACACTTCCACCCTCACCCATAACACATGCTATCAGCCCTACACAACCATGCATGTAGCTAAATGAAACAAATTTTCTGAATCTTCACCTAAATAATTTTCCTTTTCAAGCAGTTTAACCTGCAAAGACCTGGAGTTAGACAACCAAAAGGGAAGAACACATTTGGCATTTCTCAAGCTGAAAGAACTAACGAAGAAATTCAGCCCTCAAGTTGCAATTTTGAAGGATTCTATGGGCATAATATTGAATGACGTAGGAAGCATCAAAAGCAGATGGAAGGAATACACAGAATCACGGTACCAAAAAGAATCGGTCAACGCTGAAACATTTCAGGAAGTAGAATATGATCAAGAACCAAAGGTATTGAAGGAAGCTGCACTGGAGGTGCCAGCACAAGACAAGGCTTCAGGAACTGACAATACCAATTGAGATGTTTCAACAAAGGGATGCAGCACTGGAGGTGCCAAGAAATTTGGAACACAGTTACTGGGCCAACTGACTAGAAGAGATTCATACTTGTGCCCATTCCAAAGAAAGGTGATCCAACAGAATGCAGAAATTATTGAACAATGTTAATATCACATGCAAGTAAAATTTTGCTGAAGATCATTCAAAAGTGGTTGTAGCACTACATCAACAAGGAACTGCCAGAAATTCAAGCCAGATTCTGAAGAGGACTTGGAATGAGGGATACCATTGCTGATGTCAGATGGATCTTGGCTGAAAGCAAAGAACACCAGACATATGTTTACCTGTGTTTTTGACTATGCAAAGGCATTTGACTGTGTGGATCATAACAAGTTATGAATAACACTGCAAAGAATGGAAATTCCAGAATGTTTAATTGTGCTCATACTGAACCTGTACGTAGACCACAGCAAGGGGATACTGCATGGTTTCAAATCAAGGAAAGTGTGTGTCAGAGTTGTAGCCTTTCATTATACTTATTCAATCTGTATGCTGAGCAAATAATCTGAGAGGCTGGGCTATATGAAGAAAAACGTGGCATCAGGACTGGGGAAAGACTAACAATGTGCAGATGACACAACCTTGCTTGCTGAAAGTGAAGAGACCTTGAAGCACATACTGATGAAAATCAAAGACTACAGCCTTCAATATGGATAGCACCTCAACATAAACAAAACAAAAATCCTCACAGGTGGACCAATACGCAACATCGTGGTAAATGCGGAAAAGATCGACATTGTCAAGGATTTCATTTTACTTGGACCCACAATCAACGCCTACAGAAGCAGCAGTCAGGAAATCAAACAGCACATTGCAATGAGCAAATCTGCAAAAGAACCCTTTAAAGAGTTACAAAGATGTCACTTTGAGGACTAAGGTGCACCTGAAGCAAGCCATGATATCTTCAATTATCTAATATGTATGTGAAAGCTGAACAATTAATAAGGAAGACCAAAGAACTGATGCTTTTGAATTAAAGTGATGGCAAAGAATACTGAATAGCCCATGCACAGCCAGAAAAACAAACAAATCTGTCTTGGAAGAAATACAGCCAGACTGCTCCTTGGAAGTGAGGATGGCAAGACTTTGTCTCACATATTTTTGACATTTCATCAAGAGGGACCAGTCCCTGGAGAAAGACATCATGCTTGGTAGAGGGTCGTGAAAAGAAGGAAGGCCCTCAATGAGATGGACTGACACAGTGGCTACAACAATGGGCTCAAATTAACAATGATTTAGAGGATGGCACAGCACCGGGCAGTGTTTTGTTCTCTTGTGCATGGGGTCGGTATGAATCAAAACCGACTTGATGGCACCTAACAACAACCAGACTCTTGGGTTAGGTCCTTTTACTATAGGTATCAGGTGTCCCTGGTTTTTCATTATTTATTTAAAACTGTCTCCCATGTTAGAATATAAATCTACTGGCAAACACTACGTATTTTGTTTTCTTGTTCTTTCTGGTATATGACACTGCTCATTGAGGACACACATAGATTATTACCAGTTGTATATATTCTTGACCAGCACCATATTCTGTTTCTCCACAGTCCAATATGGTAGCCACTAGCCCCATGTGGTTATTTAGCATTGAACACATGACTACTACAACTAAGGAACTGTACTTTTTGTTTTAGTTTTAATTAATTTTAATTCAAATGTCAAGCCTTTCTAAAATACCTCAATAAATGGTAAAGATACAAACAGGCCGAGAGGTGACTGAAGCCTGATGAGCTCAACCTGACTGTAGTGTGTGACTATGGGTGTATGCATGTCCAAGCACAACTGTGTTAGGGAGTGGTGGAAGATGTGGCGAAGAGGCAGGATTGTAAAAAAAAAAAAAAAGAAAAAAGAAAGATAAAAACCAGAAGACTTCCAGGCAACATGGCGGTATAGACAGAAGACCACGCCATCACTCCACAGCAAAGATCTGAAAAATTAGTCAGAGACAAACGTCAATCCTGAAACCCTAAGCATCAAATGAAGAGATAAAAAACTCAGCCAAGCACCGAATGGAATAAGAAACTAACAGAGAACAGAGAGTGAGGAGAGATACATGCAGACGTCCCCTATCAGCTAACGCAGCACAGATCTGCCATCTTGGACTCCTATCAGAGATCGGCGAACAGAGGTATGAGAAAGCAGCTTCACGGAGCTTCCAGCCGGAGACAGAACAACTAGTAACCACTGATATATACTTTCCCACCCCCCCACCCTTCTTCACCCCCACTTGGCCTCCTCTCCTTCCTGCGGCCACAGTCTCTTGGCTGGGAAGCACCGGCTTCACTCTGGTGCCACCTGGATTCCAACTGCCTGCACTGGTCAGCTCCCTGAGTGCCATCTGTTGGCTGCTGGTGCTGCTTTTCTCCACTTCTTTTGATTTCTTCCGTACCTCTCATCACCTCCCCTTCCTTTCTCTCAAATACCTGCCTCCGTGTGCCATCTTTGCTTCTTCCTGAAAGGCTGCAAAATACCGCTCAATTGTGAGACTGCTTCCCGGCCCGTGCCGCCATGCTGGTGGGATCCCCAAGGGTGTTTGTTTCCTTTTTCTTTTCTCAGCTTGGGAACCCATTCTAACCAGACAGTACTGTGTGGCTTGGGAGCTACTCCCTCAGTCTGCACAGCCGCACAGTGGGATCCCTGGGGGGCGGGGGGGGGGTGCATTTCTTGTTTATTTTTGTTTTCTCTCTTTTTCCCTTTTTGTCTTTCTTCATTTCTCAGTTTCTCGTCTCTCTGTACTTATCTTCTCTTCCTGTCTCCTGAATACCTGGCGCTGTGTGGCATCTCTACCCCTTCTAGCCAGGCTGTACTTAATGGCCTGGGAGCAACTTCCCCAGTCATCGCAGCTGCACCGGTGGATCCTTGGGGGCTTTTGTTTTCTTTTATTTATTCTTTTACCCTTGTTTTTTTCGTTTTTCTCTATTTCTCAGTCTCTCATCTCTCCACTCCAACAGCAAGCTCCCTTAGCACCGATTTTTGTTTATATGTTTTTGGCTGTTTCTCTCTCTCTCTCCTCTTTCCTGTACCCATCTTGGCACACATCACCATCCTCCCCCTCCTTCCTGCCTACCTGCATCATCGCTGAACATCATACCCCCAAGAAGCACAGGCATGGCCTACAGGAACCCCCCCTGCACTGACTTCTGGCCCACCCTGTTGGCCCTAGTACATGCCAAAACCTATCCCAGCAACTCTTCTTCAGCTGGACCTGGCCTACTGTACCACACCTAAGCGACTGACGCTGCCCATTGGAGAACGAGGTGAAAAGTATCATGCCACTGACAAGCAAACAATAAAGAATGCGCAGCCCGCATGCTCAGACGTAACTAAATAAAACAAAAAACAGGACAAAAGAAATCTACAATCAATAAACAAGCAAAATAACTGCTTAATGCCCCAAAGACAACAAACAATATCAAAACATTTACAAAAACAGGACAGGATGGTTCCAGCAGGTGTCCAAAATAAAACACCAGATGACTTTCCTGTAGAAGACAGGGAATTCAAATCCCTAATATTCAGAATTATCCAAGAGTTGAAGCAAAAAGCAGAGAAAAATGAAAAAATAGACAAATTCATGGAAAAGGCAGACAAATTCATGGAAAATATAGAGAAAAAAATGGAAGAATTCAATAATACAGAACCAGAACATTATAATAAATTCAAAACTAGAAATCATACAAAAAAAACAACAACTACAAATCCAAAAGA
Organism: Trichechus manatus latirostris; assembly: GCF_000243295.1. Lineage (NCBI taxonomy): Eukaryota > Metazoa > Chordata > Mammalia > Sirenia > Trichechidae > Trichechus > Trichechus manatus. Next base: position 6,499,222 of record NW_004444069.1, on the reverse strand, counting down.
TTAACAACAAGATTTCAGAAATTGACAGTATCATAAAAGGGCTGAGGAGCAAGTTTGAAAAGATGAAATACAGATCAGTAAAACTAAAGACAAACACTTGGACACAACTCTGGGGAAAAATTAGAAAATAAGAACAAAGAAAAATGAAGAAACCCTGAGAATTATGTCGGATACAATCAAAAGCAAAAATGTGCGAGTGATTGGAGTTCCAGAACAGGGAGAGAAAACAGAAAACACAGACAGGATCATTGAAGAATTGCTGTCAGAAAACTTCCCCAATATCATGAAAAATGAAAAGCTGACCATGCAAGAGGCCCAATGCACCCCATACAGGACAGACATCAAAAGAAAATCACCAAGGCATATCATAATTACACTCGCTAAAACCAAGGACAAAGAATCCTGGGAGCAACTTGAGAAAAACAAAAAGTCACAAACAGAGGAGAAACAATAAGACTAAGCTCGGATTATTTGGCAGAAACCCTTCAGGCAAGAAGGCAATGGGATGCCATATATAAAACCTTGAAAGAAAAAAAATTGCCAGCCAGCTTGCCAAACTCTCGTTCAAATTTGATGGTAACCATCTAGGAGCTTGACTAAGTCCAGGTATTGATCATCGATGTGTTACCTCCAATCTCCGCTCAAAAGGAGGGAATGATTTAGGAAATAATACTGGAGTTATTATTCCCTCTCCTTGAGCATAGAGAACTTGACCCAGCTGGAGCTGGGCTCACGAGGACTCACAAGGACACATCAACTGGGCCCTGAGGTATACAGACAATAGCTAAAATAATCTTGGAAAGTATCTTTTAGGGAAACTTTCACAAAAAGCCAATCAAACAGAACACAAAAGACTTTCTACTCTTATCTTTCTCTAGTAGCATTTAGAGAATAGCAATTTGTTGGACCAATGAAGATTCTCCTGACCATCATTACTAAAACCTATACCAATGATTGCTCAGAAAGACAAATGAAAATGTAGGATCACAGTTTCTAGCCAATCTGAAAAGGTAAAGCTTTCAATGGTTTTGCCTATTTCTAATGTTAATATATAGTAATGGCTTTGTAATGGTTCTTTGGACTCAGGCAGACATGGCTGTGGCAGCATGTTTGTCCATTTTCCCATTCTTGCCTATTCTGCAATATTGTTTGGACTGGGACAGACATGGCTGTGGCAGCATGCTTGTCCGTTTTCTGACTTTTGTCTGTTCTGTGATATTTCCTTGGACTCGGAGAGACATGGCTCTGGCAGCATGTCCGTTTCCCACTTTAATCCCTTTGAATATATACTGAATAAAACTTTGTTTGCTTTAGGAAAAAAATGCTGGTGAAATTAGGACATTTCCAGATAAACAGAAATTAAGGGACTATGTAAAAACCAAACCAAACTTATAAGAATTATTAAAGAGAGGCCTTCGATCTGAGAACAAACATCAGACCACAGGCTGAATCTAGGATGCAGGATTGTACCAGCCAGATACCAACCTAGGAAATTAACTCTCAAGAGCTATCCAAAACCAAAAGAATTACAACAGGGAACAAGAGAGGGTAATCTGTAAATGACAACATCAGAATACTAAAAGGGAAAAAACAGTGTAGGTATAGAACCTTCTAATGCAGAGGAAGGCAAGGTGATACCAAGTAATAATAGACTGTTCAAAACTAGGAAGATAAGGGTAAATTTCAAGATAACCACAGAGAAAGTTAACAAACCTACTCATCAAAATAAAGAAGAAAGACATAAAGTCTCAGTAAAAACAAAACCTACAAAAATAAATGAGAAAAAATCCACAAACAAAAGGAATTCAGCAAAGGAAAGTAAAAGGAAAAAAGAAAACATCAGCACCACAAAAAAAAGCACTACAAAATGACAGCAACAAACCTACACCTATCAATAATCACACTTAATGTAAATGGACTAACTGTGCCCATAAAAAGAAGGAGAGTGACAGAATGGATTAAAAAAAACACAGGCTCCATCAATATGCTGTCTACAAGAAACACACCTTAGAAACAAAGATGTAAAAACTTATTAAAAAATCAAAGGACGGAAAAAAATGTATCAAGCAAACAGCTACCAAAAAAGAATGCAGTGCCAACACTAATCTCAGATAAAATAGACTTTAAAACAAAATCAATCATAAAAGACAAAAAGGACACTATATAATGATTAAGGGGATGATCCATCATGAAGACATAACCATAATAAACATCTATGCACCCAATGACAGGGCTCCAAAATACTGAAAACAAACTCTAACAACACTGAAAAGAGAAATTGACAGT
>NW_004444069.1:6480131-6496541 GCF_000243295.1 Trichechus manatus latirostris | reverse complement strand
TTTGGGACACAGCAAAGGCAGTCCTCAGAGGACAATTTATAGCAATAGATGCACACATCAAAAAAGAAGGGACAAAATCAAAACATTAACCACAGAACTAGAACAAATAGAGAACAGCAATAAGGTCCACAGCCACCAGAAAAAAGGAAATAATAAAGATCAGAGCAGAAATAAACGAAATAGAGAATACAAATACAACAGAATCCACAAAACCAAAAGTTGGTTCTTTCAAAGGATCAACAAAATCCACAAACCACTGGCCAGACTGACAAAAGAAAAACAGGAGAGGCTGCAAATAACCCAAATAAGAAATGAAATGGGGGACATTACAACAGACCCAGCTGAAATAAAAATGATCGTAACAGACTATTATGAAAAACTATACTCCAACAAATTTGAAAACCTAGAGGAAATGGATAAATTTCTAGAAACACACTACCTACCCAAACTTTTGAAAATCTGAACAGACCCATAAAAAGAGAAGGGACTGAAACGGTAATTAAAAAAAACTCCCAACAAAAAAAAGCCCTGGCCCAGATGGCTTCACTGGAGAATTCTACCATTCAGAGAAGAGCTTCCATCGGTACTACTCAAACTATTTCAGAACACTTAGAAAAGGAAGCGACACTTCCAAATTGATTCTATGAAGCCAGCATAACCCTGATACTAAAACCAGGCAAAGACGCCGCAAAGAAAGTTACAGACCAATAGCTCTCATGAATCTAGATGCAAAAATTCTAGCCAACAGAATTCAGCATCTTATCAAAAAAATAATACACCACGACTAAATAGGATTTATGCCAGGTATGCAAGGATGGTTCAACATTAGAAAATCCATCAATGTAATCCACCACATAAACAAAAGGAAAGACAAGAATCGCATGATCTCAACTGATGCAGAAAAAGCATTCAAAAAAGTCCAACACCCATTCCTGATAAAAACTCTTAATAAAACAGGTATAGAAGTGAAATTTCTCAATATAATAAATGGCATCTATGCAAAACTAATGGCCAACCTCATTCTTAATGGAGAGAGGCTGAAAATATTCCCCTTCAGTAGAGAAACAAGACAAAGATGCCCTTTATCACCACTCCTATTTAACATTGTGCTAGAAGTCCTAGCTAGAGCAATAAGGCAAGAAAAAGAAATAAAGGGTATCCAAACTGGTAATGAAGAAGTTAAACTGTCCCTGTTGGCAGACGATACGATACTATACATAGAAAACCCCAAAGACTCCAGGAGAAAACTACTGAAACTAATAGAAAGATGCAGCAGAGTAGCAAGATTCAAGATAAACATACAAAAATCAGTTGGATTCCAATACACCAATAAAGAGAACGATGAAAAGGACATCAGAAAAACAATATCATTTATAATAGCACCTAAAAAAATAAAATACTTAGGAATAAATCTAACCAGGGATGTAAAAGACCTATACAAAGAAAACTACAAAATATTACTGAAGAAACCCAAAGGGATGTACATAAATGGAAAAACATACTATGCTCATGGATAGGTAGACTCAACACTGTGAAAATGACAATTCTACCCAAAGCAATCTACACATACAATGCAATCCTGAATCAAATACCAACAACATTCTTTCAAGAGATGGAAAAACTAATCATTAACTTTATCTGGAAAGGAAAGAAGCCCCGGATAATTAAAGCACTACTGAAGAAGAAGAAGAAAGTAGGAGGACTTTCACTACCTGACCTCAGAACCTACTATAAGCTACAGTAGTCAAAACAGCCTGGTACTGGTACAATGACAGATACATTGACCAATGGAACAGAATTGAGAACCCAGATGTAAATCCATCTCCCTACGGTCACCTGATCTTCAACAAGGGCCCAAAGTCCATCAAATGGGGAAAAGACAGTCTTTTTAACAAATATTTCTGGCAAAACTGGATGTCCATCTGCAAAAAAAAGGAAACAGGACTCATACCTCACACCATATACAAAAACTAATTCAAAATGGATCAAAGATCTAAATATAAAGCCCAAACCTATAAAGTTCATAGAAGAAAAAACAGGATCAATGCTAGAGGCCCTAATACATGGCATTAACAGGATACAAACCATAACCAACAACACACAAACTCCAGAAGATAAGCTAGATAACTGGGATCTTCTAAAAATTAAACACTTATGCTCATCAAAAGTCCTCACCAAAAGAGTAAAAAGAGAACCTACAGACTTGCAAAAATTTTTGGACATTACAAGTCAGACAAGTCTAATCTCTAAAATCTACAAGAAAATCCAACACCTCTATAACAAAAAGACAAATAATCCAATTTAAAAATGGGCAAAGGAAATGAACAGACACTTCACCAAAGACATGCAAGTGGCCAACAGACACATGAGGAAATGCTCGTGATCACTAGCCATTAGAGAAATGCCAATCAAAACTACAATGAGATACCTTCTCACCTCGGCATTACTGGCACAAATCAAAACAATGGAAATAACAAATGTTGGAGAGGCTGCGGGGAGATTGGAACTCTTATGCACTGCTGGTGGGAATGCAAAATGATACAACTATTTTGGAAAATGATATGACGCTTCTTTAGAAAGCTAGAAATAGACATACCATGCGATCCAGCAATCCCACTCCTAGAAATATATCCTGGAGAAATAAGAGCCATCACACGAATAGACATATGCATACCCATGTTCACCGCAGCATTGTTGACAACAGCAAAAAGATGGAAACAACTTACATGCCCATCAACAGATGAATGGATAAACAAACTATGGTAATACACAGAATGGAGTATTATGCAATGATAAAGAACAATGATGAATCTGTGAAGCATCTCATAACATGCATGAAACTAGAGGACATTATGCTGAGTGAAATAAGTCGATCACAAAAGGACAAATATTGTATGAGACCTCTAATGTAAAAACTCATGTAAAAGTTTACACACAAAAAGAAACAATCCTTTTTGGTTACCAGGGATGGGAGAGGTGGCGGGGGAAATACTAAATAGACAATAGACAAGTGGTAACTTTGGTGAAGGGTAAGACAGTACACAATACTGGGAAAGCCAGCACATCTTGTACAAGGAAAGGTCATGGAAGCTCCATAGCCACATCCAAACTCCCCGAGGGACCGAATTGCTGGGCAGAGGGCTGTGGGGACCATGGTCTCAGGGAACATCTAGCTCAACTGGCATAACACAGTTTACAAAGAAACTGTTCTATATTCTACCTTGGTGAGTAGTGTCTGGGTTCTTAAAAGCCTGTGAGCAGCCATCTAAGATACGCCACTGGTCTCATCCCTTCAGGAGCAAGGGAAAACGAAGAAAACAAGATACAAGGGAAACATTAGTCCAAAGGACTAATGGATCACAACTACCACGGCATCCACCAGACTGAGTCCAGTACAACCAGATGGTGCCCGTCTACCACCGACTGCTCTGACCGGGATCACAACAGAGGGTCCCGGACAGAGCTGGAGAAAAATGTAGAACAAAATTCTAAGTGCTGGACAGAGCTGGAGAAAAATGTAGAACAAAATTCTAATTCACAAAAAAAGACCAGACTTATTGGCCTGACAGAGACTGCAGAAACCCCGAGAGTATGGCCCCCCGACACCCTTTTAGCTCAGTAATGAAGTCACTCCCGAGGTTCACCATTCAGCCAAAGATTAGACAGCCCCGTAAAACAAAACGAGACTGATGGGGCACAACAGTCCAGGGACAAGGACTAGAAGGCTGGAGGGGACAGGAAAGCCGGTAATAGGGAACCCACGGTTGAGAAGGTACAGTGTTGACATGTCGTGGGGTTGTTAACCATTGTCATAAAATATGTGCACTGTTTAATGAGAAACGATTTGTTCTATAAACCTTCAACTAAAGTACAATTTAAAAAAAAAAAAACAAAGGGGATCATGATGAGCGGACACTGGAGGGGGTGGCAGCGGGGCATTTAGACTCAGGCTAACTATCCTGGGCATGTCCCGGGTATCCATGACGATGGTGACTCTGATGCTGCTGATTTGAGAAGCACACTTTTGCTTAGTGAAGTTCCACACGATTTTTACCTGTTAATGCACCAGGAGACACCAGTTCACCCCACCCACTTGGCCGTCCAGAAAGCAGCTGCGGCGTGGTGAACTGGTACTCAGGAAGCGGCGGATGCTGCTTTCCCGACTAGAGGAAGTCCCCAGACTCTGGGAGGGCGGACAGACCAGGAGGGCGCAGGTCAGCAGGCGAAACGCCCTTACGCTCCTGTACAGGAGCCTGCGGGGTCAGTTGGTGGTGGGTCAGAGTGACTGGCGACAGAGGCAAAACCTACCTCACCTCAGAGTAGGAGTGCGACACGGTTGCCAACCCGAAAACGCACACTTCTGCTTCCGGTTTCTGGGAAGCCTGGTGCCTCAGGGGAAGGGCTCCGTGCGGAACCTACAGGGCTGTAACTCGTGACCGTGGGGTTCAGCAGCTCACCCTTGTGTTTGGGATCCGGTCACGGCTGTCCTCATTTCCTCTGTAGAGAGAAACCTAGGTTTTCTCAAATGTGTATGTGAACTGAAACGAGGATTTCAGTACTCAAAGATACACTTGGGGAGCAGAGAAGGTTGGTATTTGCACATTTTGCTGTTTGAAAAATTTTTACCATGTTCTTTAGAGAAATAATTTGTTTGCTCCTAATAAATATGTCCCCATCTTTAGAACTGTTGGAAGTCTCTGGGTTGGCTGCTTTTCACGGTTTGTCGTCTCTTGCGTATCAGGTATCTTTCCCTAGGAGCAGGGTACCGACTGCAAACTGAGCCTGATCTCTCCAAGTGCTGAGGACCCTGGAAAGAGGAATTCTCCAAGGGTAGAGGCAGGAAGATACCAGTAGTTTTGAGGGCCAGTAGGTAAAAGGTGAAGTACTTTTTAAAATGACAACTATAAACAGTTTTTAGTTTTTTCTCATATATAAACATATAATAAAGTGCATAATGTATACTAATCTTAAATGTACTACGTGATGAATTTTTACATCTGGCAATACACTCATTTAACCTCTCTGAGATCAAGTTAGGGACATTTTCCAGCACACAAGAAGATTCTCTCCTGCCCTTTTCCCAGTTAATATTCACCCTAGAGTAACCAGTGTTCTGACTGTTACTGCCAGAGATAAGATTTTCCCATTCTTGGACTTCATATAATCAGAAATAATACTATATGAAGTATATTGTGTCTTACTTCATGTCGTTGATGTAATGTCTGTGAAATTTCATCTATGTTGTTGCATATAGCAGTAATTTGTTATTTTTGTTGTTGATTTGTTTTATTCCAGTGGATGAATATACCACAATTTTTCGTATTCATTTATTTTATTCTGTAGTTAAAATTTGTGTTATAACCGAGCATATGGTCTATCTTGCTGAATATTTAATGACCCCTGACAGAGAGAACAACCCAAAACCATGCTCTTGGCCTAGCCTGGACTCATGTGAAGGGAGCAAGAGTGACTCTATCTTGACCCATATACGCTTGAACTTTACTTTAGCTTTTGTATATGAGAGAGTGGGAAATTTTAAGAGACATGCTTACCCTCTGTTTTTTTAAAGTGTAGTTTTTGTTTGCTTTCCTGGGCAGGTGTTCTAGGAAAGAGAATAAATTATGGTGAAGCTTGAATATGTAGAAAAATATGCTTATGGTTAGAATAAGCTTATGTTAAATAAAGACAGATTTATAACTTTTCTGTTTCAAAATACTTTTTCTCCCCTCAAGTATTAGAGTACTTAGCATTTTTCATTTATAATCATTCTATTGCTTCAGCAAACCCTTTGCTTTTATATTTTAACAGAGCCCACCATCACAATGCTGAAATAACCTAGTTTAACACAGGCTGCAGGTGTCTAAATGATTTATTGTTTCAGGAAACATGTGACTCCAGTGGTTGGCCAATTCTCAGAAGATACCCCCTCATCCCTTGATAAATGTTTATCTGCTCCCCTTATCATACTTGTAACTTTCCACACCTTTGTTCTAACCAGCTGTTATGAATTGAATTGTGTCCCCAAAAAATGTGTGTCAACTTGGCTAGGCCATGTTTCCCTATATTGTGTGATTATCCACCATTTTGTGAGCTGATGTGATTTTCCCATGTGTTGTAAATCCTAATCTCTGCCTGTGGTTAATGCGGCAAGGTTAGGTTACGTTAAAAAGGATTGTAGTGGGATGGAACACCCCTACTCATGCCACAGCCCTGATGTGATGTAAGGAGCTTCCCTCTGGTGTGGCCTGCATCACCTTTTATCTTACAAAAGATAAAAGAAGAAAGAAGCAAGCAGAGACACAGACTTCATTACCACCAAGTAAGAAGAGCCAGGAGTGCATGCATCCTTTGGACCCAGGATCCCTGAGCTATGAAGCTCCTAGACCAGGGGAAAATTGATGACAAGGACTTTCCCCCAGAGTCAACAGAGAGAGAAAGCCTTTCTCTAGAGCTGCCACCCTGAATTCAGACTTTTAACCTAAACTGTGAGTGAATAAATCTGTTTGTTAAAGCCATGCATTTGTGGTTTCTCTGTTATGGCAGCACTAGGTAACTAAGACACCAGCCTAAATGGTAGCTAATCAGAAGTGTTTTAGCTGTACCTCCTTGCACCCTGGTTGACTGTGGCAACGCCGGCCAATGAAGATGAATTCAGTTTCGCATCTGCTGCCTGCTGCAGCAATGCCTGTCAATGAAGATGAGTTTAGCTGAACCCACAGCTGCTGGCAGTTTTTGTCTTTATGAACCCTTGTCACTTTGTGCCCCAGCAGAGCAGTCTATCTTACCCAGTAGAATTCACTTTCTCCCCAACTTAAGTTGCGTTTCTTCCTCTCAAAATATCTGTCTTTAATTTGAAATTATCAGAGTCTGAATTTTACTCTTGGACAGCACTTAAAAGTAATACCTTACACTGTTGTTGGGTACAGTGTTCAATAAATGTCATTTAGTTCAAGATAGTTGATGGTGTTTGTCTTAGTTATCTAGTGCTGCTATAACAAGTACCACACGTGGGTGGCTTTAACAAACAGAAATTTTCTCACAGTTTAGGATGCTAGAAGTCTGAATTAAAGTTGCTACCTCTAGGGGAAAGCTTTCTCCCTCTGTAGGCTCTGGAGGAAGTTCCTTGTCTCTTCTGAGCTTCTGCTCCGTGACAATATTCACGTGGCTTGGCATGTATCTTCCCCTATCTCTGCTTGCTCAGTTGCTTATTTAATCTCTTTTATATCTCAAAAAAGATTGACTCAAAACACACCCTACACTAATCCTGCCTCACTAACGTAACAAAGAAAACCCATTCTCAAAAGGGATTATAACCACAGGGTGGATATGGAAAATGGAAGAGTGCTGACACATTGCAGGGACTGCAACCAATGTCACAAAACTATTTGTATATAAATTTTTGAATGATAAGCTAATTTGCCCTGTACATTTTCACCTAAAATATAATAAAATTAGAAAATATATATTGGATAATGGAACCATAATTAAGAGAACCTTAAATGCTTGGGAAATGTTGTTTCATGTTAATATTATAGTCAGGGCAAATCACATCCCCAATGTATTGTTGAAGATGCTATTGGGCAAAGGGACCATTGATACAATATGGAATTTATTACTACTTGGGTTTGGTTTGCTGGAAGGTTTTGTTTTTGTAATTTTGATCAAGATTACAGAAAAGGGGACATACTACATATTCATCATACTACTAACTTTTCCTATGATAAAGGGGAGTGTTATGGATTGAACTGTATCCCCCTAAAATGTGTGTCAACTTAGCTAGGCCATGATTCCCAGCATTATGGGATTGTCCACCATTTTGTCATCAGATGTGATTTTCTATGCGTTGTAAATCAGACCTCTATGATGTTAATGAGGCAGGATTAGAGGCAGGTATGTGATGAGGCAGGACTCAATCTACAAGATTAGGTTTATTTTAAGTCAATGTCTTTTGAAATATAAAACAGAGAACTGAGCAGAGAAACGGGGACTTTATAGCACCAAGAAAGTAATGCCGGCAGCAGAGCATGTCCTTTAGACTCAAGGTTCCTGGGCTGAGAAGCTCCTAGACCTTCCTCCAGAGCTGACACAGACAGAAGGGCTTCCTTTGGTGCTGGTGCCCTAAATTTGGACTTCAAGCCTCCTAGACTGTGAGAGGATAAATCTGTTAAAGCCATCCTTTTGTGGTATTTCTGTTATAGCAGCACTAGATAACTAAGACAGGCAGTGAGGCAAGGTGGCTATGAAGAGAACTCAAATATCATAATACACTATTAGCCAACGTTGTTATTTTCAAGAAGGCTAAATAGTGCAGTGTCTCAAAGTTTAAATTTGAGAGTCTAAATTCAAGCTCTGCCATGTATTGGCCATGACTTATTTTGTCAAATCACTTCATCTCTTCATCCTCAGATTCCTCTTATATGAAATTGGAGACATAACAGTACCTTTTCCATAGGATTGTGCGATTATCTACATGTGTTGTGTTTTTCTTTTATGCTTTCCTCCTTCTTTTGGTAATGATATTGTGATTTTTCTTTGGGGAGTTGACTCTCCTTTAGTTTGGTGAAATAGTTTTAATAAGGCTGACCTCACTTCCCAGGTGTAAGGATAGGCTGGTGACCCATGCATGGTACTAAGAGAACACTGGTCACAGTGATTTATTCAGCAGTTAGCATGTGACCTACACAAGGCTAATCAGAATCCATTCTGGGACTTTTGCTGAGGTTGTTGGGGGAACCTCTCTAGAGTTGTTACCTTGATAGGATGTAAGCATACAGTGATGGCATTCACCTCATAATAGCATGAAGATAGTCTCAGGATGAAGCACCTTAGATGGAAGTAGAGCAGAGAGAAAGAAAGTGTCCTGATGATAACGTTGAGCCCGTGGATACAGCCATGTGTTTAGCCAGCTGTCCCAAAGACTTACAAGCGTATAAGCCAATTTTTTTATTTTTAAAGTTTTTTGACCTGTATTTTTACTAATTGCAACCAAAAAAGTCTTCACTTATTTTGGGTTATTGGGATTATAAAATGAGATTATACATTTAAAATGCTTAGGGCAATATCTAATGGAGAATAGGTCGATAAATATTATCTATTATTATTAATGCTGAGTCAAATTGATTTGGATTTTCTTTGACATGTAATGGAAAGACGGAACAATTTACCATCTGAAAACCATTGTGAGGGTAATTCAGAGAACTTTTGAGTTTTGTTAAAACTTTTTATTTGAGAACACCAGGTTGTTGGACAAATTGCTCTCAGAAAAAAAAAGCCACAGTAGCACATGATTTGTGTCTTTTATAGATAAGGTGATTTGTCTTTCCAATGAGTTGACGGAAAGACCAATACAGATATTTTCAAGTGGAAAGCTGAAGTTACAGAATGTCATTGCTTTTGGTGTTCAGATGAATTTAACAAAGTATGATGAGTAGAAGATAGGGGAAGAAAAATAGGGATATATATCATGTTGCATCTAACCAGTCAGCTTCTTGAACAAACATAGAACAAAACTTGTGGTCTGACGTTTTGGTTTTCACACTTGATGAGACATTATACCGATGAAAAAGAAAAAACTGTGGACATCAGTTCTGTCAAATGTATGATGAACTTTAAAAGTTTACTTTGTTTTAACGACAAAACAAATATTCTTAGTATTTGAGTTATGCAAAAATTTTCCATCTACATTTCTTTCAAATACTATTTATAGTCCATTTTTCATTTCTATTTGGAAGCTTATGTTTAAAGTTTAAACTGATCTCGCTCTTCATCTGTCTCTCTCAGTCTCTCTTAGTATAGGTGAAAATTTAAAAAAGGATTTTAGTGTTTTCATCTAAAGTTTATATAACTTTGAAACGTTTAGAGCTATAAGTAAGATTGCAGTCTTTACCAAGGGAGGAAAAAACAAAAACCTGTGTGTGTGTGTGTGTGTGTGTGTGTGCGTGCATTAGAGAAGCGATAAGGAAATTTCAGGCAATAAACATGTACAATGGTGTGTAGGAAAGGAGAACTTAGAATTTAATTTTCTGTCAACATGGAGGAGACCTAGGGCTTTAGAGGAAAGTCTGTGGTTTTCTTAAACTCAAAAATTATAATTACAAAGCTTCAAACCTATGCCATTTTGAAGGATATTGGGATATAAAACATAAAAAATAGAAATACTGGAAAATACAGGGACCTATTGTGCTATGTAGGGATCTCTGTTGGAGCAATGGCTAAGTGCTCAACTGCTACCTGGTGGAGTGTTCAAACCCACCCAGCAGCTATGCGAGAGAAAGACCTTGCAATATGCTTCCTAAAGATTTCAGCCAGGAACCCTATTGGGAAGTTCTACTCTGTCACATTGTGTCACTATGAGTTGGAATCAACTCCATGGCCCCAAACAACATTGTGCTGTATCTTTATTTTTTATAATAGGCATAAATTTATAATTTCTGTTTTGTACTAAGAACCATATATGATGTAATACGAATTTTTAAGTGTGATTTGGGTTTATTTTTTGCTGTTGCCATCAGTGAGGACAGACTCCTTTTAGAAACATCCACTCTGGAGCATCTTGGGATTGAAAAAGGGTGGGAAATCAGAAGCACTGGCAGTGAGATGCCTCCCTTGAGGGCAGAAATAGAATGGCCTGATGAATGTTTTTGTAACTTCTTAAAATGGTCTATCAACACATGATCTTACATTTTAATGAGTCCATTAGTAGGAAAGAGGGTGGGAATAAGCTTTAAAGTTCAGAATCTTGCACTGTTGGTTTAAAATTTGTTTTGAAATATTCACCAAATGGGTACTTCACTATATTTACTTCCCCATAGTGTCTGACATTAAAAATAAAGTCAAAATATGTAAAAGGCTACTAATGGCGACAAGGGAAGTTCACTCATTGCCATTCTTCATTTGACAAGGATTTCAGGGGCACTTTGGAGCCCTGCTGGTGCAGTGGTTAAGCGTTTGGCTGCTAACCAAAACGTAGGCAGTTGGAATCCACCAGCTTCTCTTTGGAAACGCTATGGGGCAGTTCTACTCTGTCCTATAGGGTTGTCATGGTTTGAATTATGTCCCCCCAAAAACGTGTGTATCAATTTGGCCGGGCCATGATTCCTGGTATTGTGTGGTTTTCCTATATGTTGTAAATCCTGCCTCTATGATGTTAATGAGGGAGGATGGGTGGCAGTTGTGTTAGTAAGGCAGGACTTAGTCTACAAGATCGGATTGTATCCTGAGGCAATGTCTTAAGATATAAAAGACAGAAGTGAGCAGAAAGACAGGGAGACCTCATACCATCAAGAAAGCAGTGCTGGGAGCAGAGCGCGTCCTTTGGACCGGGGTCCCTGCGCAGAGAAGCTCCTAGTCCGGCGGAACACTGAAGAGAAGAAGGCCGACAGAGAGAAAAAGCCTTCCACTGGAGCTCATGCCCTGAATTTGGACTTTTAGCCTACTTTGACTATGAGGAAATAAACTTCTCTTCATTAAAACCATCCACTTGTGGTATTTCTGTTGTAGCAGCACTAGATGACTAAGACAAGGGTCAAAATGAGTCGGAATCGACTCTATGTCAGCAGGTTTGGCTGTTTTTTTTTCTTGTTGTTGTTAATATGTTCCAGGCATATTAAGATAGAGGGCATAAAGTGATGTGGAGGACAAGGATCATCCTTACTCTGCTGAAGCTTCTGCTTTGTGAAGGAGACAGGCCAAAGATGCAACAGTCTACAGGAAGCAGGAAAGGGCCCTAAGTTGGTGAAATGGCATGAATTGGTGGCCCTGTGACAAACCTAAAAGAGGATAATCTAACTAAAATTCTTCAAGATTTGTTTTTTAAAAAATACTGTGTGGTCCATGGAATGCATTTCTTAATTTGGACCCAATCTTGCTATTGTGGATGGTCTGTCAAGTGAGGCAGGAGAAACTCAGACTCATGCAAGAAGGCCAGAAAACAAATAGAATTTACTACTTACAGATGTCAGAGAGGAAACTAAGGCACACCTCGACACAGGGTCACACGGGATTGCACCTGGGGACAAAGCAACAAGTTGGAACTTTAGGAGAGGGCTTATGTATGACAAGCAGGGTGTAGGTCTTGGAGTTAGCATGCACTGAGGACTTATTGGTCAGTTTAGAAGTTTCTAGTGCTTTAGTGTGGGAAAAGCCAAGGACCAGACAAAAATGATCAAACCACAAGTTTATGACAGCTTACTCAGGAAATGTCAATCAACATGGACAAAAATAATAAACCCTCTGGGCCCAGTAGTAGAGTTGGTGGTGATAGACAGCAGGGTCAAGAGAAGCCTGTTCTAAGGGGGTCAAAATGTAACTGACAGAGCTAAACTGTTACCCCTCTGTCACACCCCAGATCTGTGGTCACCTAGTTCCTGAAAAGGAACTGTGTAGCAGCCCAAGGCCACTTCACTGCTCTCTCTCCATTCGGACACGTGCAATAAGCCACAAAGCTGTCCTTAGATGAACTTCATGTGCCACAACCCGAAAAACACTCCTCCTAGCCGCCATGATGCCGCATCCCCATACATGTTAATTAGTTCCTGAAATTGCCCACCTATTTCTCAGAAACTTCATGAATCATGCATAACTTCCCTATCCCGAACACTATAACTACTCTGAAATCCCCAACCTCGGGAAGCTTGATTTGACTTAGATTCCAAACTCCTTGCTTGACCGGCTTGCAGTAAAGTCTACTTTCTCTTCCTCAAAGGCCTGGTATCTCTCAATTGACTTGAGGGTCACACTGGGCAGGACCCACCCCCATCGGATTACAAAGAGAAGACTGTACTGAGGGGGCTGAGAGGAACCTATCCTGAGGGGGCCTAGAGGAGACTGTCTTCAGGGAACCCAGAGAAACCTGTCCTGAGGGATCTGATAGGAGCCTGTCCTCAAAGGACTGAGAGGAGGCCTGAATGGTTGAGAGAGGTGTCTCGCACTGAAGAACAGAAACTTTGCTTACATGCTTCCTGATTCTGATCTTGAGTTGTAGCCTGTTGATCCTGATCCTGAGTTGTACCCTGTTACTTCCTTAATAAGCCACTTAACTGTAAATACAGTTCCTGAGCTCTGTGAGACATTGCAGCAAATTGCCTAATGCAAATGGGAACAGCGCCGAGGGGAGGGAGAATGACCGATGTCAAGAGATGGAGTGGTATAGCAGGTTGGAGAATCCAGCTTGGAAACCTGAGATATATTTGGCCTCTACCTCATAGGAGTTGGCTTTGTGGTGATTTTTACATTTGAACTTATTTTTACAGTATAAAAATACTATTTTCTTCTATTCAATAATAACTCAGGATCTTATTAATTTTATATCTTGAATAATACCCGGGGGATAAAGAGCATCAGTGATTCTATCATGGAGTTGTCAGGTGCCGTCGAGTCAGTTCTGACTCATAGTGACCCTATGTACAACAGAATGAAATGCTGCCCAGTCTTGTGCCATCCTCACAATTGTTCCTGTGTTTGAGCCCATTGTTCCAGCCACTGTGTCATTCCATCTCGTTGAGGGTCTTCCTCTTTTTTGCTGATCCTCGTCTTTACCAAGCATGAGTCTGTCTTAGTCATCTAGTGCTGCTCTAACAGAAATACTAGAAGTGGATGGCTTTAACAAAGAGAACTTCACTCTCTCACAGTCCAGTAGGCTACAAGTCCATATTCAGGATGTCAGCTCCAGGGGAAGGCTTTCTCTTCTCTTCTCTGTTGGCTCTGGAGGAAGGTCCTTGTCATCAGCTTCCCTTGGTCTGGGAGTATCTCAGCACGGGAACCTCAGGTCCAAAGGACACACTCTGCTCCCGGCTCTGCTTTCTTGGTGGTATGAGGTCCCCTTGTGTCTCTGCTCGCTTCTCTTTTATATCTCAAAAGAGATTGGCTTAAGACACTATCTAATGTTGTAGACCTCATCAGTATAACTGCCACTAATCCATCTTCTTACCTCATAGTGATAGAGTATACAACACACAGGGAAATCACATCAGATGATAAAATGGTAGACAGTCATACAATACTGGGAATCATGGCCCAGCCAAATTGATACATACATTTTTTGGGGGAACATGATTCAATCCATGACAATGTCCTTCTCCAGGGACTCATCCCTCCTGATAACCTGTGAAAACTATGTGAGATGGAGAGGCAGGGACAAGATGGCAGGGTAGTCAGATGCTTCCTGTGGTCCCTCTTAGAACAAAGACCTGAAAACACAAGTGACTCGATTATATATGACAATTTAGGAGCTCTGAACACCAAAGTCAAAGTTGAAAAATTTGACTGAGTGGCAGGGGGAGGGAGAGACAGTTCTGAAGCAAGGAGGAGTTGCCAGATCTGAGCCAGCAGGAGCCGGCACCCTTCAGGCCGCATTGGCTGGTGTGTGCAGTGAGGCAAGCAGCGGCTCTCTGGAGGTGTTTTCCACATCGGGAGAGACCGAGTAACAGTCTACTCAGGCCTCCAGAACTAGTGAAAAGCAGCGCTCAATCGGCAAAAGATAAGTACCTGTGTCTGACTGAGCGCGCAGATCAAAAAACACCCCCTTGGGGAAAAACCTCTCTCCAATTTACCTGCATCCTCCCTGCTTTGCACTGTGTCCTGGGCTGGCTTCAACAATTACCAAGTCCCCTGGGCGGGAAGTAGGACCCATCATGTGCCCTGAACCATTCTCCTGGCCTTGGAGAGGGAACAAATTAAAAAACAGGAAAAAAAAATCTGCCCACTCCACTAAGTCGGGAATTCAAGGTAGCACAGTTTCTTTGCCTAGGCACAGGCATAAGGGGTCCATGGACTTTGAATGCCTTTCATCCCAGAATAGACCTGTGTAGGCCCATTTCAACAGCATAAGCTCTCATTACCACAGTACAACAGGGTATATACCTGAAGCCTAACTTCAACTGTATCAGCTATATAGTGAAGTGGCAGGTTCGTGACATTTGACACTGCTCTGCCCGTTAAGCAGGGTCCTCATCTACCCACATCAGGGGCCTGAGGACTGGTGGCTCCAACCATGCCACCTAGCCACTCATAACAGAAGTCCTAGAATAAGTGATGCCTCCCAGTCCTCACAGCCAACAGCATTAGGTGCTCATAGTCTGGCTGCAAAAGCCACCCACCTATGCGCTCTAGGGAACAGGGATACACTTTCCTCTCAGACACTGAGGGGCAGCCGTCAGCCCTCTGCCCTGCTCAGTGCGTGACCCCCTGCTACAGATACCTGTGCCTATACCAATCACCCCTGCCTGTCTAGGACTGTAGGTGAGAGTCTATGCCACACACTTGGTGACTGACTACCTGGTCACCTGAGCTGAATCCATACAAGAAAAGTAAACAGACTCCTGAGCTCACATACCTAGTAACAGACCTAACCACCCGGTGACAGGACGTTAAAGCTTCAAAGGCGCCAATAATCAAAGTAGCTCACAAAATCAGCCTATTTGGGCATATCAAAACAACACAAAACAAGAAGCTAGGACACAGTAAGCAAACATAAAATAAGTAAATGTAATAACTTATTGATGGCTCAGAGACAACAGTCAATATCAAATACATAAAGAGGCAGAACATGATGACTTCAGCAAGCTCCCAAAATAAAGAATCAAGAAATTTTCTGGAGGAAGAGAATTACCAGAAGAAGAATACAAAAGATTAATATACAGAACTCTTCAAGATATCAGGAGGGAGATCAGTCAAAATGCAGAACAATCCAAGGAACACACAAACAAAGGAATAGAAGAACTTAAAAAGATTAGATAAGAGCATAATGACAAATTTTACAGGCTGCAAGAATGCATAGAGAGAGAGCAATCAGAAATCCAGAAGATTTACAGTAAAATTTCAGAATTAGACAACTCAATAGAAAGTCATAGGAGCAGAATTGAGGAAACGGAAGTCAGAATTAGTGAGACTGAAGATAAAGCACTTGACACCAGCTTATTTGAGAAAAAATCAGATAAAAGAATTTTTAAAAATGAAACTCTAAGAAATACGTGGGACTCTATCAAGAGGAATAACCTACAAGTGATTGGAGTACTAGAGCAGAAGGGAAAACAGAAAATACAAAGAGAATTGTTGAAGATTTGTTGGCAGAAAACTTCCCTGATATCATGAAAGATGAGAAGCTATCTGTCCAAGATGCTCATCTAACCCAACATAAGGTAGATCCCAAAAGAAAGTCACCAAGACATATTATAATCAAACTTGCCAAAACCAAGGATAGAGAATTTTAAAAGCAGCTAAGGAAAAATGAAAAGTCACCTATAAAGGACAGCCAATAAGACTAAACTCGGCTGGTGGGAATGCAAAATGCAAAATGATACAACCATTTTGGAAAATGATATGGCGCTTCCTCAGAAAGCTAGAAATAGACATACAATTTGATCTAGCAATTCCACTCCTAGAGAATTTTAAAAGCAGCTAAGGAAAAATGAA
>NW_004444069.1:6476184-6477783 GCF_000243295.1 Trichechus manatus latirostris | reverse complement strand
CCAAGTATACTTTCTTTTCCAATGCACATGGAACATTCTGCAGAATAGACCACACATTAGGCCATAAAGCAAGATTTAACAGAATCCAAAGCAACAAAATATTACAAAGCATCTTTTCTGACCATAAAGCCATAAAAGTAGAAATAAATAACAGAAAAAGCAAGGAAAACAAATCAAACACATGGAAACTGAACAACGCCTTGCTCAAAAACTACTAGGTTATAGAAGAAATTAAGGATGGAATAAGGAAATTCACAGAATCAAACGAGAATGAAAACACATCCTACCAGAACCTATGGGACACAGCAAAAGCAGCATTCTGAGGTCAGTTTATAGCAATAAATGGACACATTCAAAAAGAAGAAAGGGCCAAAATGAAAACATTAACTCTACAACAACTTGAACAAGTAGAAAGAGAGCAGCAAAAGAAGCACTTGGGTGCCAGAAGAAAGGAAATAATGAGAATTAAAGCAGAATTAAATGAAACACAGAAAAGAAAAACAATTGAAAGAGTTAAGAAGACCAAAAGCTGGTTCTTTGAAAAGATCAACAAAATCGATGAACCATTAGCCAAACTGACAAAAGAAAAACAGGAGAGGAAGCAAGTAACACAAATAAGAAATGAGATAGGTTATATCACAACAGACCCAACTGAAATTAAAAGAATCATAACACAATACTATGAAAAATTGTACTTTAACAAAACTTAGAGGAAATAGACAGATTTCTAGAAACTCACTACCTACTGAAACCAACACAGAGGTAGAACTAAATAAACCTATAACAAAAGAAGAGACTGAAAAGGTATTTTAAAAACTACCAACAAAAAGAAGCCTTGGCCCTGATGGTTTCACTGGAGAATTCTACCAAACCTTCAGAGAAGAGTTAGCACCACTACTACTAAAGGTATTTCAGAGCATAGAGAAGGATGGAATACTCTCAAACTCCTTCTATGAAGCCAGTATAACCCTGATACCGAAGTCACGTAACAACACCACAAAAAAAGAAAATTACAGACCAATATTCCCCATGAACATAGATGAAAAAATCCTCAACAAAATTCTAGCCAATAGTATTCAACAACATATCAAAAAAAAATTCACCATAATGAAGTGGGACTTACACCAGGTATACAGGGATGGTTCAATATTAGAAAAACAATCAATGTAATCCATCACATAAATAAAACAAAAGATAAGAATCAAATGATCTTATCAATTGATGCATAAAAGCATGACAAAATCCAACACCCATTCATGATAAAAACTCTCAGCAAAATAAGAATAGAAAAGGAATTACTCAATGTAATTAAGGGTAATTATACAAAGCCAATAGCCAACATCTTTCTAAATGGAGAGAGTCTGAAAGCATTCCCCCTGAGAACCGGAACCAGATAAGGATGCCCTTTATCAACACTCTTATTCAACATTGTGCTGGAGGTCCTAGCCAGAGCAATTAGTCTAGAAAAAGAAATAAAGGGCATCCAAATTGGTAAGGAAGAAGTAAAAGTATCTCTATTTGCAGATGATATGATCTTATACACAGAAAACCCTTAAGAATCCACAAGAAAACTGCTAGAACTAGTAGAAGATTTCAGCA
>NW_004444069.1:6471847-6474476 GCF_000243295.1 Trichechus manatus latirostris | reverse complement strand
AAAATGGTACAACCACTTTGGAAACCGATTTGGCGCTTCCTTAAAAATCTAGAAACAGAATGGACATGGGGAACCAAGGGCGGAAAGGAGGAGTGTGCTGTCGCAGAATGGGGTAGCAATTAGGGTCATATAACAATGTATGTATAAAATTTTGTATGGGAGACTAACTTGAAATGTAAACTTCATTTAAACTACAATTAAAAAAAAGGAAAAAAATGCTAGAAATCGAAGTACCATATGATCCAGCAATCCCGTTCCTTGGAATATATCCTACAGAAATAAGAGCTGTCACATGAATAGATATATGCACACCCAAGTTCACTGCAGCACTATTCATGATAGCAAAAAGATGGAAACAACCTAGGTGCCCATCAACAGATGAATGGATAAACAAGTTATGGTGTATTCACATAATGGAATACTACACAACAATAAAGAACGATGAATCCGTGAAACATAACATGGAGGAATCTGGAAGGCATTATGCTGAGTGAATTTAGTCAGTCGCAGAAGGAAAAACATGTATAAGACCACTATTATAAAAACTCAAGGAAAGGTTTAAACACAGAAGAAAACATTCCTTGATTGTTACGAGGGTAGGGAAGGAGTGAGGGGGTATTCATTAACTAGATAGTAGATAAGAATTATCTTAGATGAAGGGAAGGACAACACACACTACTGGGGAAGTCAGCACAACTGGACTAAACCAAAGGCTAAGAAGTTTCCTGAATACAACCAAACACTTTGAGGTACAGAGTAGCAGTGGCAAGGGCCTGGGACCATGGTTTCAGGGGACATCTAGGTCAATTGGCATAATAAAATTATTAAGAAAATGTTCTGCATCCTACTATGGTGAGTGGCATCTGGGGTCTTAAAAGCTAGTCAGTGGCCATCTAAGATGCATCAATTGCTCCCAACCCACGTGGAGCAAAGGAGAATGAAGAACATCATGGACACAAGGAAAATATTAACCCAAGAGATGGAAAAGGTCACATAAACCAGAGACTCCATCAGCCTGAAACCAGAAGAACTAGATAGTGCCCAGCTACCACCAATGACCGCCCTGACAGGGAACACAACAGAGAGTCCCTGATGGAGCAGGAGAAAAGTGGGGCACAGAACTCAAATTCTAGCAAAAAAACCAAACTTAATGGTTTGACTGAGACTGGAGGGACCCTGGAAGACATGGCCCCACGGAATCTCTGTTAGCCCAAATCTGAAACCATTCCTGAGGCCAACTCTTCAGACAAAGATTAGACTGGACTAGGGGACATAAATGATACTTGTGAGGAGTGTGCTTGTTAGCTCAAGTAGATACATGAGACTAAATGGGCGGCTCCTGTCCGGAGACGAGCAACTAGTGTCACATAACTATATGTGTGTGAATTTTTTATGAGAAACTAACTTCAACTGTAAACTTTCACTTAAACCACAATAAAAATTTAAAAAAAAAAAAAAAAGTATGTGACACGTAGTCTCACCATCTTTGCTTCTAAGGAGCATTCTGGCTTTATTTCTTTCAAGACAGATTTGTTCATCCTTTTGGCAGTCCATGGTATATTCAATATTTTTCGCCAACTCCATAATTCAAAGGCATCAATTCTTCTTTGGTCTTCCTCATTCATTGTCCAGTTTTCACATGCAAATGAAGCAATTGAAAACACTATGGCTTCAGTCAGGCACACCTTAGTCCTTAAAGTGACTTCTTTGCTTTTTAACACGTAAAAGAGGTCTTTTGCAGAAGATTTGCCCAATGCAATGCGTCTTTTGATTTCCTGACTGCTGCTTCCATGGATGTTGATTGTGGATTCAAGTAAAATGAAATCATTGACAACTTCAATCTTTTCTCTGTTTATCATGATGTTGCTTACTGGTCCAGTTGTGAGGATTATTGTTATCTTTATGTTGAGGTACAATCCATACTGAAGCCTGTTGTCTTCGTTTTTCATCCGTAATTGCTTCCAGCCCTCTTCACTTTCAGGAAACAAGGTTGTATCATCTGCATAACGCAGGTTGTTTATGAGTCTTCCTCCAATCCTGATGTCCTGTTCTTCTTCATGTAGTCCAGCTTCTTGGATTATTCGCTCAGCATACAGATTGAAGAAGTATGGTTAAAGGATACAACTCTGACGCTCACATTTCCTGACTTTAAACCACACAGTATACCCTTGTTCTGTTCGAATGACTGCTCTTGATCTATGTACAGGTTCCTCATGAGTACAATTAAGTGTTCTGGAATTCCCTTTCTTCCCCATGTTACCCATAATTTGTCATGATCCACACAGTGGAATGTTTTTGCATAGTTAATAATACTCAGGTAAACATCTTTCTGATATTCTTTGTTTTCAGCCAGGATCCATCTGACATCAACAATGATATCCCTTGTTCCGTGTCCTCTTCTGAATCCAGCTTGAATTTATGGCCCTTCCCTGTCAATATATTGCTGCGTGGTTTAAAGTCAGGAAACGTATGCGTCAGGGTTGCATCCTTTCACCGTACCTATTTAATCTGTATGCTAAGCAAATAATCTGAAAAGCTGGACTATATGAAGAAGAAAGTGGCATTAGGATTGGAGGAAGATTCATTAACAACTTGCTATATGCAGATGACACAATCTTGCTTGCTGAAA
>NW_004444069.1:6421752-6471528 GCF_000243295.1 Trichechus manatus latirostris | reverse complement strand
GCGCCTGACCCAATCCATGGTATTTTCAATCGCATCATACGCATGTGAAAGCTAGACAATGAATAAGGAAAACCGAAGAAGAATTTATGCCGCCTTTGAATTCTGGCATTGGTGAAGAATATTGAATATACCATGGACTGCCAAAAGAACGAACAAATCTGTCTTGGAAGAAGTACAACCAGAATTCTCCTTAGAAGCAAGGATGGGGAGACTACGTCTTCCACATTTTGGGCATGTTGTCAGGAGGGATCAATCCCTGGGGAAGGACGTCATGCTTCGTAAAGTACAGGGTCAGCGAAAAAGAGGAAGACACTCAACGAGATGGATTGATACAGTGGCTGTAGCAATGGGCTCAAGCATAACAAGGATTGTGAGCATGGCACAGGACCGGGCAGTGTTTCGTTCTGTGGTGCATAGGGTCGCTATGAGTCGGAACCTACTTGACGACACCTAACAAAAACAACATACTGCTGCAACCACTTTTGAATGATCTTCAGTAAAATTTTACTTGCATGTGATATTAATGATATTGTTCCGTAATTTCCGAATTCCATCAGATCACCTTTCTTTGGAATAGGTATAAATGTGGATCTCTTCCAGTCAGTTGGCCAGGTAGCTGTCTTCCAAATTTCTTGGCATAGACGAATGAGCGCTTCTAGTGCTGCATCTGCTTGTTGAAACATCTCAATCTGTATACCGTCAGTTCTTGGAGCCTTGTTTTTCGCCAATGCCTTCAGTGCAGCTTGGACCTCTTCCTTCAGTACCATGGGTTCCTGATCATATGCTACCTCCTGAAGTTATTCAACGTCGACCAATTCTTTTTGATATAGCGACTCTATTATAGTAAGGAATTTCATAATAAAAAAAATTCACTGGGAATAAAACTGTCCCTCATGGTATGTTATAGGGGTGAGGCTGCAGGACCTGTTTTTAGTGATGGATTATCAGATATGAAAACAAAATTATAAGCAGCAAAAGACAAAATAGATAAAAATAAAAATTAAATACTTTTGTTCATCAAATGACTTAATCAACAAAGTGAAGACAACCTACTAACTGGGAGAAAGTTTTCAAGAACCATATATCTGATAAGGATATAATACGCAAAATATGTTTTTTTAAAAAACTTCTACAACTTAACAACAAAAAGACAAACAACCCAATCAAAAAATAGGCGAAGGACTTGAACAATATATCACCAAAGACGATATTTAAGTGGCCAACAAGCACATGAAAAGATATTCAGCTTCATGAGTCACTAACCCATTGCCGTCGTGTTGATTCTGACTCAAAGGGACGCTATAGGACAGGGTAGAAATGCCCCATAGGGTTTCCAAGGAGAGATGGTGAATCCGAACTGCCAACCTTTTGGTTAGCAGCTGAGGTCTTAACCACTACCACACCAGGGCTCCTCATGAGTCACTGTTGTTTTTGTTGTTAGGTGTCGTCGAGTCAGTTCCGACTCATAGTGACCTTATGTACTACAGAACGAAACACTGCCCGGTCCTGTGCTATGCTCACAATCGTTGTTGTGCTTGAGCCCATTGTTGCAGCCACTGTGTCAATCCATCTCGTTGAGGGTCTTCCTCTTTTTCGCTGACCCTCTACTTTACCAAGCATGATGTCCTTCTCCAGGGACTGACGCCTCCTGATAACATGTCCAAAGTATGTGAGAAGTAGTCTCACCATCCTTGCTTCTAAGGAGAATTCTGGTTGTACTTTTTCCAAAAGAGATTCGTTCATTCTTTTGGCAGTCCATGATGTATTCAATATTCTTCTCCAACACCACAATTCAAGGATGTCAATTCTTTGGTCTTTCTTATTCATCAATCAGCTTTCATATGCATATGTGGCGATTGAAAACACCATGGCTTGGGTCAGGCACACCTTAGTCTTCAAGGTGTTATCTTTGCTTTTCAACACCAGTATGCAAATACCAGCAGGGTCACCCATGGCAGACAGGTTTCAGCTGAGCTTCCAGACTAAGACAGACTAGGAAGAAGGACCTGGCGGTATGCTTCTGAACAGAATTAGCCTGTGACAACCTTATGAAAAGCAGCGGCACACTGATATAGTGCTGGAAGATGAGCCCCCCAGGTTGGAAGTCACTCAAAATACAACTGGGGAAGAGCTACCTCCTCAAAGTAGAGTCGACCTTAATGATATGGATGGAGTCAAGCTTTCGGGACCTTCATTTGCTGATGTGGCATGACTCAAAATGAGAAGAAACAGCTGCAAACATCCATTAATAATCGGAACATGGAATGTACAAAGTATGAATCTAGGAAAATTGAAAATCGTCAAAAATGAAACAGAATGCATAAACATCAATATCTTAGCCATTAGTGAGCTGAAACGGACTGGTATTGGCCATTTTGAATTGGAAAATCATATGGTCTACTATGCCAGGAATGAAACTTGAAAAGGAATGGTGTTGCATCATCATCAAAAAGAATATTTCAAGATCTATCTTTAAGTATAATGCTGTCAGTGATAGGATAATATCCATAGGCCTACAAGGAAGACCAGTTAATACGACTATTATTCAAATTTACGCACCAACTACTAAGGCCAAAGATGAAGAAATTGAAGATTTTTACCAACTTCTGCAGTCTGAAATTGATCCAACGTGCAATCAGGATGCACTGATAATTACTGGTGATTTGAATTCAAAAGCTGGAAACAAAGAAGAAGGATCGTAGCTGAAAAATATGTCATCAGTGATAGATACGATGCCAGACATTGCATGATAAAATTTTGCAAGACCAATGACTTCTTCATTGCAAATACTTCTTTTCACCAACGTAAATGGCGACTATGGATTTGCCCAATGCAATACGTCCTTTGATATCTTAACTGCTGCTTCCATGGGCATTGATTGTGGATTCAAGTAAAATGAAATCCTTGACAACTTCAGTCTTTTCATCTTTTCTCCGTTTATCATGATGTTGCTTATTGGTCCATTTGTGAGGATTTTTGTTTTCTTTCTGTTGAGGTTTAATCCATACTGAAGGTTGTTGTCTTTGATATTCATCAGTAAGTGCCTCAAGTCCTCTTTGCTTTCAGCAAGCAAAGTTGTGTCATCTGAGTCTTCCTCCAATCCTGATGCCATGTTCTTTTTCATATAGTCCAGCTTCTCGAATATTTGCTCAGCATACAGATTGAAGAAGTATGGTGAAAAGATACAACCCTAATGCACACCTTTCCCAATTTTAAACCACTGAGTATCCACTTGTTCTGTTGGAACAACTGCCTCTTGATCTATGTACAGGTTCCTCATGAGCACACTTAAGTGTTCTGGAATTCCCATTCTTCACAATGTTATCCATAATTTGTAATGATCCACACAGTCGAATGCCTTTGCATAGTCAATAAAACACAGGTAAACACCTTTCTGATATTCTCTGCTTTCAGCCAGGATCCATCTGACTTCAGCAATGACATCCCTCTTTCCATATCCTCTTCTGAATCTGGCTTGCTTTTCTGGAAGTTCCCTGTGGATGTACTCCTACAACAGTTTTTGCATTACATTCAGCAAAATTTTATTTGCATGTGATATTAATGGTATTGTTCAATAATTTCTGCATTCTGTTGGATCACTTTCTTTGGAATGGGCACAAATATGAATTACCTGCCAGTCAGTTGGCCAGGTAGCTGTCCTCCAAATTTCTTGGTATACATGAGTGAACACTTACAGTGCTGCATCCGCTTGTTGAAACTCCTCAATTGATATACCGTCAATTTCTGGAGCCTTGTTTTTCGCCAATGCCTTCAGTGCAGCTTGGACTTCTTCCTTCAATACCATTGGTTCTTGATCATATGCAAGCTACTGAAATGGTTGAACTTTGGCCAATTCTTTTTGGTACAGTGACTCTCTATATTCTTTTGATGTTTCTTGCTTTGTTCAGTATTTGCCCATACAATCCCTCAATATTGCAATTCGAGGCTTGTGTTTTCTCTTCAGTTCTTTCAGCTTGAGAAATGCCAAGTGTGTTCTTCCCTTTTGATTTTCTACTCCAGGTTTTTGCACATTTCATTATAATACTCTACTTTGTCTTCTTGAGCCACACTTTGAAATCTTCAGTTCAGCTCTTTTACTTCATCATTTCTTTCATTCACTTCAGCTAATCTACCTTCATGAGAAAGTTTCAGAATCTCTTCTGACATTCATTTTGGTCTTTTCTTTCTTTCATAATAGTGAATATTACTATGCCACAATATTTTGTTCACCATAAATTTCATGTTCTATTTAACATTGTCAATTGTTTAACCTTTTATAATCTCTGACATTTGGATTTTCTAACATAGAATTAATTTTTGAAGATAATTCACTATTTTAAAGCCAGGAAATACATGCATGTTTTTACGTGGCAACTCCACTCTCTTCTTTTTCTTCAACTCCAAAGTGCTTTTTCTGCAAATATAATGTAATTTTGTAGAATCACAAAAATTAGAGATAAAGCCTCTTTGGCCATAAAATATACTTCTCAGAGGCTTCTTACCGGATTGATCCCTCTAATATTTTTGTAGTGCCATTTACAGTTGTGTTTTAACCTAAGAGATGGCCTTTCTATCACTTCCCTTATGGGAAGCTTTCACACAGTGTCATAAGTTACAGTGTTTTGGAATTGTTCCTGATATTTAGTCCACATTTTCATTGTTCCACTCATATTATTCCAATTGAGCATTACATTATCCCTTTTGGACTATACCTCCCTTGGGAACTACCAAGAAGCATGGCCTTCAACAAAAGTTGTTAGAATTACCTGCAAGTGAGTAAAAATTCTTTTTAATACCAGTTGCAGTTAAAGGAGAAAACCAGAGATACAATCAAAATCATGAGACCAAAACTAAAAGTAAACTCTGAGCAGCTTTTGTTATTTTATAAAGAGAATGGAGCTTTTTTTTTTTTTTTTTCCATTTGAAAAGAAAAAGAAAAAGCTTTCTTGTCAATTGAAAGACATTTGTGAAGGCAAAGTCTAGAAGTCTAGTCTTCAAGTGTCAGAATATAGAGAGTGCACTGGATCAAAATTTGTCTTTCTGAAGGCTCATCTTCCTTTAGATCTACAAAGCTACTGTCTTAGTTATCTAGTGTTGCTTTAAGAGAAATACCACAAGTGGATGGCTTTAATAAACAGAAATTTATTCTCACATAGTCTAGGAGGCTAGAAGTCCAAACTGAGGGCACCAGCTCCCAGGGAATGCTTTCTCTTTCTGTCGGTTCTGGGGGAAAGTCCTTGTCATCAATCTCCCCCTGGTCTAGGAGGTTCTCAGTGCAGGAACTCTGGGTCCAAATGATGTGCTCTGCTCCCGGCACTTCTTCCTTAGTGGCATGAAGTCCCTTTCTTCTCTGGTCAGATTCTCTTTTATATCTCAGAAGAGACTGACTCAACATACAACCTAATCCTGTAGATTGAGTCCTGCCTCATTACCATAACTGCCTTTAATCCTGCCTCATTAACATAATAGAGGTAGTATTTACAACACACAGGAAAATCACATCAGATCACAAAATGGTGGACAACCACCGAATACTGGGAATCATGGCCTAGCTAAGTTGACAGACATTTTTGGGGGACACGATTCAATCCAAAACAGCTACCAACATCTGTAAGCATATTCTGTTTCCTGTTGCCATCAAAGGCCATCCCTTCATGTAGACTTTGGATTTCTCCCTCTCTCATCTTATCGTGGACTTCTGTTTAACATTCATCCCTTCTTCTGGACCTTCAGTTTCTTCCTCCTCGCTGGGTACATTCCTGGTTTGAGAACACCTTAAATCCCTACATTGACCCCACATTCCCCCCAGGCTATGCCCGCTTTCTTTGCTTCCCTTGAGAGCAAAACTTCTCAAAAGAGTTGTCTGTACATATTATTCCCACGCCTTCCCCCACTCCCCAATCTACTCCAGTTTAGTCTCTATCCATACAGTTCTAAGAAAATTCTCTCGTCAAGGTCACCAACATCCTCCATTGGGCCAAGATCAGTTCACATTTCTGTGTCCAATTCTTACTAGCCTTTTCAACTGCATTCAGTACAATCAAACATTCTTGAAACACTTTATCCTACTTTGGCTTCCATAAGGCCATACTCTCCTGGTTTTTTTCTTACCTCACTGGAAGTTCTTTCTGGGGTTCATTTGCTGCCACCTCTGCCCAATTTTTAAACGTTATAGAGCTGCAACTATTAAATATGATAGAGAGCTGTGTTAAGCCCTCGTCTTTCTATCATGAACACATCTTCCCTAGTGATCTCATCTAGTCCCATGGTTCTAATGAGCATATATAGATGCTGACTGCCAAGTATATATCTCTAGCCAGGATCGCTTCCCTGAGTTCCAGACATATGTGTCCAACTGCCCAATTGATCATCGTCCTGGGCTGCCTAATAGACACTTCGCCTCCATAAATCATTACTAGTCATCCAATTGCCCCCAAACCTTAGAATCTTCCTTTCTTTCATGCAGTCTTTCAGCAAATTGTATTCTGTTCTACTCCAAATCTTCATGAACTTATTATTCTCTCCTTTCCCACTCCCCTGCAACTCTTGAATTCAAGCTACCATCTCTTATCTAGGCTACTTCACCGGACCTGTTTCACTTATGTCTTTCTTCAATCTACTCTTCAGAAAGCAGTCAGAGTGACCTTTTTAAATCATAAATCAGACCATGTCATTCACCTGTTCAAAATCCCTCAGTGACTTTCCATTTTAATTGAATAAAACCCACGCTCCTTATAAAACCTATAAGGCCCTAGGGGATTTGGCCACCTCTGCTTCTCTCGCCCACCTTATACCACCCTCCTGTTCTCTGCTTCAATGTCACTGGCCTTCGTCCTTCCAAGCTCTTTCCCTCCTTAAGATCTTGGCACTTAGTGTTTCCTTTGCTGAAAAACTCTTCTCCTAGCTCTTTTGCATAGCTGGTTTCTCCTTATTCTTCAGATCTTAGCTCATATGTCACTTCCTCATTCATACACTAATTCATCAATCAAATATTTCTTAAACACTTTGCATCTTAGGCACTGTTCTACAAGCTGAGAATACAACAAGTGTGTTTGTGTGGGTTCTTCAAGAAGCAGACACCAGGATAGAATTTGTCATTTGTAATGAATTGAATTATGTCCCCCCAAAATATGTATTGTAAATCCTAATGTGCTTGTGGTTATAATCCTATTTGGGAATGGGTTGTCTTTGTTATGTTAATGAAGTATGATTAGTGTAGGGTTTATCTTGAGTTAATCTCTTTTGAAAAATAAAAGAGATTAAACGAGCAAGCAGAACTCAGATGGGGGAAGATACAAGCCAAGCCACATGAAGATCGGCCAGAAGCAGAAGCTCAGAAGAGACAGAGACTTTCTTTCAGAGCCGACACAGAGAGAAAAACTTCACCTAGAGCTGACACCCTGAATGTGAACTTCTAGCCTTCTAAACTATGAGAAAATAAATTTCTGTTTGTTAAAGCTTCTATTATAGAAGCACTAGATAATTAAAACAGCATGCAAGAATTTATTGGGGATAAAAAGACTACTGAACTTATTGGGGGGGGGAAAAGACTAGTAAGTGTCAGAAAATTTAAACAATTAAACTTTGAAACCATGTTTCTTATTTAAAAAAGAGTTTATTGGGGGAAACCCTTGTAATGGATAAAGGAGAAAGCAGGGAGAGACTTAAGACCATAATGCAGGTCTGCTATGAGCAAAAGATGAAGGGGAAGGAATGAGGGTTGAGTAGAAAGAATTTCACACTGCAGAGCAGTTCTAAGAAAGTTTTTAGCCAAGCTGATAGGTGTCCTCAAGTCAAAGTTGCCCATTAGAGAAGTCCCCAGTCCATGGGTTAGACATTAGGCATCAGGCTGGAGGCTTCTCCTGACTCACGGAGCTGCATGGGCTGATGAACCCAAGATCCACAGGTCAGACAGCAGGATGATGGCTCACAGCTGTGAAGGGTGATGAATCTAAGATTGGCAGGAAAGATGCAGGCTGCTGGCTGAAGTCCCAAAAAATGGAGATCAGATGCTGATGAGCTAAATGCAGGATTCAGAGCAGAGCAAAAGCCAGCGAGCTTTGCCAGAAAGTCCACATATGTTGGATGAGGCCACAACCCCTAGGAAACTCTCTTTCAACTGATTGACTACTCATAGCGGATCTCCTCATGAAAGAGATAACATGATAGCAGGTCTCATCATGGAAGTGATTACATCATTATACGACCGCCAAACTGCATCATAACTGCCAAACAACTGAGAATCATTGCCCAGCCGACACATAACCTTAACAATCACAGTCCATCCCTTGTCAACTTGGCGTCTACACACATCTCCTTAAACCATACATAATCTCTGTATAAAGACAATTATAAAGTCATACTTGCGGCTAACATGATGTAACTAACATGCTTACAACCATAAATGCACTAGCCGTGTTTACATCTTATATTTTAGAAGTGAAGAAAACAAAAATATTTGTTGCACACATACAAGGAAGAAATATTCATAATAATTACAGTCCTCATCTCTGCAATTGGTCACGTGGTTGTAACTGGTATTGAGAACTAACTTCTTCCACCACCCATTCGGTATTTCCTTTGCCCTCAGCAAATACCACAGCTGGTTGTGGTTCTTTGCCTTGTGGGGTCACCCGAACTTTCAATCCTGAAGGGTCTGGGCCATTAACAGTCATATTGGAATTGGGTTGCAGTAGTTTTCCATTGAATATAATCACAGGGCATGGTAGTACTAAGAGACACCCTAAGGGATCTCCTGCATTCCAGACATACTCCTCTTTACCTCCATTATGTAATATCAGTCCGATTTCCCCTTGGTAATAGGATCAATCACACTCTCCAATATGCTAACTCCCTTCTTTGCCTGGTGATCCAGAGGCACAAGGAGCCCAAAGTGGCCAGGTGGCATTCTTAACTCCCAGTTCAGTGGAATCAGTGATGTGTCTCCAGGTGGGAGCATTCCTCCCTTTGGAACTAAGATCTCTAGGCCCACAGAGAATAGGGTTGTGGGGACAAGAAGCAAAATTTTACCAGTGGGTCACTCAGGGTAATAGGGAGTTGTGTCACTCCCATTTTCACCCCTTGATTCCTGGATATGAATCCTGGCTATGGAAGAAACAGCACCATGTATTGGAAAACTGTTCTAGAGTATATAGAGCCTCTTGGAGAACATTGCCCCAACCCTGCAAGGTATTGCCACCTAGCTGGCACTGTAATTGTGTCTTTAGAAGGCCATTCCATCGTTCTGTCAAGCCAGCTGCTTCAAGATGATGGGGAATATGGAAGGCCAGTGAATTCCATGTGCATGGGCCATTCTACACTTCATTTGCTGTAAAGTGTGTCCCTTGATCTGAGGCAATGTTGTGTGGGATACCAGATACCATGACGGTGGATAAGGCATTCTAAAGTTCCTAGATGGTCATTTTGTAAGAAGCATTGCATGCAGGGAAGGCAAATCCGTATCAAGAGTAAGTGTCTATTACAGTAAGAACAGAATATTGCTGTTTCCATGATGGAAGCGGTCCGAATGTAATCAACCTGCCACCATAATGCTGGCTGATCACCTCAAGGGATGGTGCCATATCGGGAACTCAGTGTTGGTCTCTCCTAGTGGCAGATTGGGCACTCAGCAGTGGCTGTAGCCAAGTCAGCTTTGGTGAGTGGCAATCCAAGTTGCTGAGCCCATGCATAACCTCCATCCCTGCCACCATAGCCACTTTGTTCATGAGCCCATTGGGCAATGATGAGAGTGAACAGGGAAAGAGGATGACATTTTTCCACAGAACACAACATCCTAGCTGCTTGATTGTTAAAATCTTCCTCTGACGAGTACACACTTTGTGAGCATTCACAGGAAACACAAATATCTTCACTTCTTTGTCCCATTTAGAGAAGTCTTTCCACATCCCTCTACCCCATACCTCCTTGTCTCCTATACCAATCATGTTCCTTCCAAGTCTCTGACCATCCAGCCTAACCATTGGCCACAGCCCATGAATCAGTATATAATCACACACGTAGCCATATCTCCTTCCAAGCAAACTGAACAACCAGAACTGCTCGAAGTTCTGTCCATTGGAATGATGTCCCTTCACCACTGTTCTTCACGGAGGTCCCAGAAAGGGGTTGTAGTGTTACTGCTGTCCACTTTCGAGTGGTGCCTGCATATTGTGCAGAACCATCTGTAAACCAGGAACGAGTTTTCTCTTCCTCAGTCATCTGATCATAAGGAACTCCCCTTGAGGACATAGGTGCAGACTGGGAGATGAAAAGTAAAGTAATAGGAGTGAAGACCATAGACATTTGTTCCACTTCCTCATGCAAATTACTTGTGCCTTCAGGTCCTCCTGGGGCCAATTTCATATATATCACTTCCACTTAATGATGGAGTGCTCTGTGTGCGTCCAACTTTATGGCTCTGTGGGTCAGACAACACCAAGTTTAAAAGCTGTTTCTCAAAAGGAGAGTAGTTATCTGCAGAAGAGGGCAAGGCTTTGCTCTAAAATTGTAAGGGTTAGCACTGTGATTCATCAATAGGGGCCTGCCAAAGACACCAAAGAGCATCTCTATCTGCCACTGATATTTCAGCACCATTGGATCTGTCAGATCATATGGCCCTAGAGGCAGAGCCGCTTCCATGGCAGACTGAACCTGTTTCAGAGCCTTCTCTTGTTCTGGGCCCAACTCAAACCTAGCAGATTATCGAGTCACTTGATTCACTTGATAAATACACTGGAGTAGCACACCCAAATGAGGGATAAACCTGTACCTGTGGTGAGAAGATCCTGGAACCAAGAAAGAGAGAGAGAGATTTGTAAGACTGAAGATGGTTAGAAGCATTGGCAGAGAAACAGCAGCAGTAGAGACTAGCAGGAGATGGCGTGGTGGGCTTCCTGGCCCTTGGAGCCAGAAAGCTGAGTGCCTTTGGGCAGGAGGCTTGCTGGCTGAGTAGGATGCCCCTTGGGCAATTGGTGGAGCTTGCTTTGCCAATCTACAGAGCTAGAGCTGAGTGCTTTTGGGCTGAGGCTTACTGGTGGAGAGGGGTGCCTGTGGGCACCTACTGGCAGGGGCTAAAACAGCTTTGTGACACTTACCTGAACAGGGCAGGGGCTGAGGGGTCAGAAAGAGGGGTGCCTGTGGCAGTTCTGGGAAGAGGCTGTCCTGATAGAAGAACTATATCTTGAGTATCCCTGAACCTGAATTGTAACCTGTTACTTCCCTAATAAACTCCATAATTGTGAGTATTGTCTGTGAGTTCTGTGTGGCCATTGCAATGAATTATCGAACCTAGCAGAGAAGTAGAGAGTGCCATGGGAGGGACAGTTGGCATCAGAATTGGTAAATATGGCAGAGAGAGAAGGCAGATCTGACATCTGCTTCATGGGAATCAGCATTGGGCTGTTGATCTTGGTTCTCCTTCCCCCTTGTGAAGTTACAGGAGGTCAGATGCCCATCTCACGACGTTTTTACAAGTACATTGACAAGGAACTACCAGAAGTTCAAGCTGGATTCAGAAGAGGTCGTGGAACGAGGGATATCATTGCTGATGTCAGATGGATGTTGGCTGAAAGCAGATAGTACACAGAAAGATGTTTACCTGTGTTTTATTGAATATGTAAAGACATTCGACTGTGTGGATTGTAACAAATTATGGATAACATTGCAAATAATGGGAATTCCAGAACACTTAATTGTGCTCATGAGGAAACTGTACATAGACCAAGAGGCATTCATTCAAACAGAACAAAGGGATACCGTGTGGTTTAAAATCAGGAAAGGTGTGCACCAGGGTTGTACCCTTTCACCATACTTCTTCAATCTGTATGCTGAGCAAATAATCAGAGAAGCTGGACTACATGAAGAATGCAGCATCAGGATTGGAGGAAGACTCATTAACAACCTGCGATATGCAGATGACACAATCTTCTTTGCTGAAAGTGAAGGGAACTTGAAGCACTTACTGATGAAGATCAAAGACTACAGCCTTCACTATGGATGCACCTCAACATAAAGAAAACAAAAATCCTCACAACTGGATCAATAAGCATCATCATGATAAACAGAGAAAAGATTGAAGTTGTCAAGGATTTCATTTTACTTGGATCCCCAGTCAATACTCATGGAAGCAGCAGTCAAGAAATCAAACGACACATTCTATTGGGCAAATCTGCTGCAAAAGACCTCTTAAAGACACTTTAAAGGTGTTAAAAAGCATAGATGTCACTTTGAGGACTAAGCTATGCCTGACCCAAACCACGGTATTTTCAATCGCCTCATATGCATGCGAAAGCTGGACAATGAATAAGGAAGACGGAAGAAGAATTGACATTTTTGAATTATGGTCTTGGCGAAGAATATTGAATGTACCATGGACTGTAAGAAGAGTGAACAGGTATGTCTTGGAAGAAGTACAGTTAGAAG
The DNA here is from genome assembly GCF_000243295.1 of Trichechus manatus latirostris. Lineage (NCBI taxonomy): Eukaryota > Metazoa > Chordata > Mammalia > Sirenia > Trichechidae > Trichechus > Trichechus manatus. Next base: position 6,459,108 of record NW_004444069.1, on the reverse strand, counting down.
GCTCCTTGGAAGCAAGAATGGCGAGACTTTGTCTCACGTACTTTGGACATGTTATCAGGGGGGACCAATCCCTGGAGAAGGACATCATGCTTGGTAGAGAGTGAGGAGAAAAAAAGGAAGACCCCCAATGAGATGGATTGACACAGTGGCTGCAAGAGTGGGCTCAAACATAACAATGTTCATGAGGATGGTGCACGACTGGGCAGTGTTTCATTCTGTTGTACACAGGGTCTCTATGACTCGGAAGCATCTCAAAGGCACTTAACAACAAACATATAGTAGGAATAGTGCTATCCATCTATCATGGTTTGAATTACCTCCCCCAAAAATGTATCAATTTGGCTGGGCCATGATTCCCAGAATTGTGTGGTTGGCCTCCATTTTGTGATTGTAATTTTATGTTAAAGAGAATTAGGGTGGGATTGTAACACCACCTTTACCCTGGGGTGTGGCCTGCACCACCTTTTATCTCTCAAGAGATAAAAGGAAAGGGAAGCAAGCAGAGAGTTGGGGACCTCACACCATCAAGAAAACAGTGCCAGGAGCAGAGCGCGTCCTTTGGACCGAGGTCCCTGCGCCGAGAAGCTCCTAGTCCGGGGGAACACTGATGAGAAGGCCAAGGGAGAGAGAAAGATTTCCCCTGGAGCTGACGCCCTGAATTTGGACTTTTAGCCTACTTTGTGAGGAAATAAACTTTTCTTCATTAAAACCATCCACTTGTGGTATTTCTGTTATAGTGGCACTAGATGAGTAAGACACCATCCTTCTATGTGATTAACAGGCTTAATATACGTAAAGGCTTAGCAAAATCCCTTCCTATTTGTCCATGAATGGTTTTTGTTCTTTTTTTTTTTTTTTTAAATAATGGCTGTGATCTTACAGAAGTAGACCACCAGTCTTTTCTTCTCAGGTGCTTCTGGGTGGATTCAAACTGCCATCCTTTCAGTTAGTAGCCAAGTACTCAACAATTTAGGCTTTGAGCCACCCAGAAACTCCTCAGTCAATGAACGGTGATGAGACGAGGCTGATTTTTCTCCTACTTCTCGAATATCTCCCTTATTTCCACACATCTCAGTGCACAAGTTCTCGGCCTTATTTCAGTTCCTTATTATCCCTCCCAGCAATCCCAGGCTGGCAACATTCTAGCCCGATATTGACCCAGAGATATTAATTATCACCCAAAAGGAACTGTTAAACAACCTTCATTTAAATTTTAAAAAAAGAAATATTTACTTGTTGCACTCCCTGAGCTGAGAGTGGGAGCTGCGGCCACCCACTTCCTGCACCAACTCCCCTCCTCCGGGTCAGATCGGCAGCCCGAAGGACTCAGGCACTACAGGAACCCTCCCCACCCCATCCCTGAAACACCCATTAGGAACTGATCCCTTACCAAACTATCATCCATAGAGTGAGCAACTGTTTGAACTCCACCAGAAATCTTTTAAATACTGAAGTGGAAGGATTGGGTCTTAATCATGGTACCTAACTTACAATTGAGATAATATTTGGGGGAGGGTGAATTTTTAAAAAATTCTTAACCAGAAAGTGAAACTAATTCCTATCAACGAATCTGCAGGTGTAGACTTGTGGGTGGAGACTTGATGGGTTTACAAAGCCATGAAACTATGAACGTTCAGTGAAGACGAGCTTAGACTTTGGAACTAGACACGCTGGTGAGAATCCTGCTCAGGCATTTACTAAATATGTGATCTTAACCCCAATTTCTTCTTCTTTAAAGTATGAATTGCTCAATTACTTATGTATGCAAAAGACTGATGGATCTTGTCCGAAGACAGTGGGTTTTGACTACTTAAACAGGTTGCTGTTGTTAGGTGCTGTCAAGTCAGTTCTGACTCATACCAACCTTATGTACAACAGAACGAAACACTGTCCAGTCCTGTGCCATTCTCATGATCCTTGTTATGCTTGAACCCACTGTTGCAGCCACTGTGTCAATCCAGCTCGTTGAGGGTCTTCCTCTTTTTCACTGACCCTCCACTTTAAACAGGTGGTCACTCCAATTTATCTGCTGTCCCAGTTGTCCTTTCATTGCTGGAGCAAATCAACACAATCCTTGGCACCTGTTGTGCAGCTATTAATCTGGTCTATAGTTTATTCTCTATTTGTGTTAGTAAAGACCAAAAGAAGATGTTTGCTTTTAGCTGGCAGGACCAAATCAGCTTTCCTGTCCTTTCTCAGGGATATATAAGCTCTCCAGGACTCTGTCACTGTTTTCCTCTGCAGGGACTGACCATTTCTTCTTTTCACATCATGCTGGTTCACTGTGATATTGATGGAGTTATGCTGACTTGGATGGGTAATCAGAAAGTAGCAACAGTTCTAGCCACCTTGGTAAGACACATGTGTACCAGTGGTGGAAATAAACCCCCCAGAAATTCATCGGCCTGCTACCTTAGTGAAATTTCTTGGAGTCCAGGGTCTGGATCATGGTGATATGTCCTTTCCAATGTGAAGAACAAGTTGTTGCATGTGTTCCCTCCTACCACCTCTTACCAGAAGGAGGCACCAAACCAAGTGGACCTCTTTGGATTTTGGAGACAAGTGCCTCATTTGGGCATGTTATGCTGACCCATTTTCTCAGGAACCCTAACGACTACCAGTTTTGAGTGGAGCCCAGAACAAGAGACGTCTCTGACACGGGTCTCAGCTGCAGGCAAGCTGCTCTGCAACTTGTGCCGTAGGACCCACCAGATGCGATGGTGTTTGACATGTCTGTGACAGATAGGGATGCTTGATGAAGCCTTTGGCAGGTGAATCACACAACAGACCTTTAAGATCAAGGACCTAAGCCATGCCATCCTCTGCAGGTAACTCTTCTCCTTTTAAAGAACAGTGTCTGCCTTGCTCTGGGACCCTAATAGAGACTGAATGCTTGATCATGGTCCTCCCAGTTGTATGTGACCTGAATTACCCATCAAGAATTTGGTGTTGTCTGACCCATCAAGCACATGTTAGGTGTGCACAGAAGCACTCCATCAAGTGGGAGTGGTCTGTATGAAATTGTGCTCAAGTACATTCTGAAGGCACAAGTCACATGAGCAAGATTCCCATGATCCCTACTTTTACTGTGTTGCCTCTTGTCTCTCAATCTTCACCTGTGTCTTCATGGGGAGTTCCTTGTGACTAGTTGTTGACTAAGAAAGAGGCTATTTGGGCCAGTTCTGCATGATATGCTGGCACCACCCAAAAGTGAATAACTGTAGCACTACAGTCCATTTAGGGATGGTTCTGAAGGACAGTGATTAAGGGAAATTCTCCCAAAGGGAAGAGCATTGAACAATTAACTTGGATGTTCCTTTTTCCTGGAAAGAGAGTTACAGGTCCTCATTGATCTGTGGCTCCAATAACTTATAAGCTGAAACTGTTTTCTGGACACTTTAGGCTCCTCGTGTCAACCAACAGCTAATGAAGATGATTATTGTTCTGGTGGGAGTGATTGATCCTGGCTGTCAAAGAGATATGAGATTGCTACAGGAGTAGTATGTATGCACCACAGGAGATCCACTGGGCTGTTTCTTGGTGTTCCTATATTCTATGATAAATGTTTTTTAAAAGAAGTATAAAAGCTCAATATAGGGAGCACTGAAAATGGCATATACCCTGTTATGGATTGAATTGTGTCCGCCCAAAACATGTGTTGTAAATCTTAAACTCTATGCATGTGGTTAAAATCCCATTTTGGGAATGGGTTGTCTTTGTTATGTTAATGAGGAAGGATTAGTGTAGGGTATATCTTTAGTCAATCTCTTTTGAGATATAAAAGAGATTAAACACAAACTATAAGCAGAGATGAGGCAAAATAGATGCCAAGACACATGGAGATCAAGGAACCAGGAAGCAGAAGCTGAACAGACAAGGACCTTCCTTCAGAACCAACAGAGAGAGAAAGCCTTCCCCTAGAGCTGGCACCCTGAATTCGGACATCTAGCCTCTTAAACTGTGAGGAAATAAATTTCTGTTTGTTAAAGCCAACCACTGTGGTATTTCTGTTATAGCAGCATTACGTAACTAAGACAGAATTTGGTACTAAGAAGTTGGGGTGCTGCTCTAACAAATACCTACAATGTGGAAGTGATTTTGGAATTGGGTCATGGGTGAGGGCTAGAAGAATCTTAAGGTTTCTAATGGTAAAAGCCTAGATTGTCTTGAAGAGACTGTTGGTAGAATTATGGACATCAAAGGCAATTCTGGTAAGGGCTCAGAAGGACGTGAGGAGAGCTATAAAGTCTCTTGTCTTAGAGAATACATATGGCACCAGCAACAGAATGCTGATAGAAATGTGGACGTTAAATGTGCTCCTGCTGAGGCTTTGACAGAAAATGATTCTTTTATGTGACTGGACAATGGAGGAAGGACAATGCTTTTTATGCAGTGGCAAAGAACTTGTCTGGATTAGGTTCAAATGCTGACTGTAAGGTAGAATGTGTTAAATGATGAATATAGATATCTGGCTGAGGAGATTTCTAAGCAAGATTTTAAAGGTCCTACGTGGTTTATCTTTGCTGCTTATCTAGTATAATGTGAGAGGAAAGAGATGGACTTAAAAACGACCTATGCAAAATGAAAACAGAACGTAAAAATTTGGAAAATTCTGTTTTACAAACTAACGACACATATCCTAGAATGTTCACCAAAGACATGACTACACAATCTTTCATTAAAGAGATTAAGCCTGTGACTGACGGATCTAACCAACTATCACAGCAGAAAACCCATCAGCTTAGACTGAAGGGGACAAAGAACAAAAGGAAACAACACTGTCAGCCTCTTTGAATTCTACAGGCAGGAAGCAGGACAAAGGAGCTACATCTGTTGTCCTCCAAGAAAAGAAAAGGACAATCTCTGGAACAGTTTGGAGATGAACAGAACTGTTGGAAGGAGCATGGGAAGCAGGGCCTTCTAGGTTTCAAAGGGTGGGACCACAGTCTCCTGGATCTCAAAGGGTGGGGTGACAGACTTCTAGGTTTCAAAGAGCCAGATCTTTGACAACTTGGTTCTAGAGTGTGGGGCTGCCATTAAAGTGTGCCAGGGGGATAGGGCAGCTGCTCAAAGCTGAGGGTGTGGGGTTTCCATGCCCAAGGTCAGAACAGGGCATGCAATAGCCGAGGGGTTGGGGTCATCCCCCAGAGGGACTAGGAGAATGGGGCTGCTCAAAGCTGAAGGAGCAAAGGTGCCACCCCAGTGAGCTTGGAAGGCAGAGCTGAAGCCCTGGGCCATGGGGCCTCCACTCAGAATTCAGAGGGCACAGCCCACACCCAGAGTCTGGAGAGTTGAGCCATTGTCCAGATAGTCTGAGAGAACAAAGGATTATTTTCAAGCATTGAGAGCTAACGTAAATTGTTCTGCTGGGTTTTGGACTTGCCTGGTGCCTCCTATCCTTTCTATCTCCCCAATTTCTCCCATTTTTAATGGAAATGTTAACCTTGTGCCTGTTACACCATTCACTTTGAAAACAGATAACTTGTAGTCTAGATTTCACAGGTTCACAAATGAAGACGAATTTTGTCCCAGGATAGAATACACCTAAAGTCTCACCCTTATTTGATTTAGATGATTCCGAAGATGAGATTTTGGACTTGGAGTTGATTTAAGACTTTTGACATGATATAATGGGGTGAATATGTTTTACATGTGGCAACAACATTAATTTTTGGGGGGACCACAAGATGGAACCACCATGTCTGTCAGTTTGTTGTATTGTGGGGGCTTGTGAGTTGCTATGATGCTGGAAGCTATGCCACTGGTATTCAAATACCAGCAGGGTCACCTATGGTGGACAGGTTTCAGCTGAGCTTCCAGCCTAAGACAGACTAGGAAGAAGGACTCAGCAGTCTACTTCTGAAAAGATTAAGCCAGTGAAAACCTTATGAATAGCACCAGAACCTTGTTTGATATATAGTGTCGGAAGATGAGCCCCTCAGGTTGGAAGTCACTCAAAAGACGACTGAGGAAGAGCTGTCTCCTCCAAGTAGAGTCAACCTTAATGACGTGGATGGAGTCAAGCTTTCAGGACCTTCATTTCCTGATGTGGTATGGCTCAAAATGAGAAGAAACAGCTGCAAACATCCATTAATAATCAGAATGTGGAATGTACGAAGTGTGAATCTAGGAAAATTGGAAGTCATCAAAAATGAAATGGAATGCATAAACATTGATATCCTAGGCATTAGTGAGCTGGGATGGACTGGTATTGGTCATTTTGAATCGGACAATCATATGGTTTACTATACCGGAAACAACTTGAAGAGGAGTGGCATTTCATTCATTGTCAAAAAGAACATTTCAAGATCTATCCTCAAGTACAACACTTTCAATGATAGGATAATATCCTTACACCTACAAGGAAGACCAGTTAATACGACTCTTATTCAGATTTACGCACCAACCACTAAGGCCAAAGAGGAAGAGATTGAAGATTTTTACCAATTTCTGCAGTCTGAAATTGATCGAATATGCAATCAGGATGCATTGATAATTATTGGAGATTGGAATGGGAAAGTTGGAAACAAAGAAGAAGGATCGGTGGGTGGAAAATATGGTCTTGGTGATAGAAATGATGCCGGAGATTACATAATAGAATTTTGCAAGACCAACGACTTCTTCATTGCAAATACCTTTTTTCACCAACATAAACAGTGACTATATATGTGGACCTCGCCAGATGGAATACGCAGGAATCAAATCGACTACATCTGAGGGAAGAGACTATGGAAAAGCTCAATATCATCAGTCAGAATAAGGCCAGGGGCCGACTGCAGAACAGACCATCAATTGCTCATATGTAAGTTCAAGCTGAAACTGAAGAAAATTAGAACAAGTCCATGAAAGCCGAAGAACAACCTTGAGTATATCACACCTGAATTTACAGACCATCTCAAGAACAAATCTGATGCATTGAACACTAAAGACTGAAGACCAGACGAGCTGTGGAATGACATTAAGGACATCATACATGAAGCAAGAAGTCATTAAAAAGATAGGAATGAAAGAAAAGACCCAAATGGATGTCAGAAGATATTCTGAAAGTTGCTCTTGAATGTTGAGCAGCAAAAGCGAAAGGAAGAAATGATGAAATAAAAGAGTTGAACAGAAGATTTCAAAGGGCAGCTCGAGAAGAAAAAATAAAGTATTATCATGACATGTACAAAGACTTGGAGATGGAAAACCAAAAGGGAAGAACACGCTCTGCATTTCTCAAGCTGAAGAACTGAAGAAAATATTCAAGCCTCAAGTTGCAATATTGAGGGATTCTATGGGGAAAATATTAAATGACTCAGGAAGCATCAAAAGATGGAAGGAAGACACAGAGTCACTATACCAAAAAGAATTGGTGGACTTTCAACCATTTCAGGAGGTACCGTATCAGCAGGAACCAATGGTACAGAAGGAAGAAGTCCAGCTGCACTGAAGGCATTGGTGAAAAACAAGGCTCCAGGAATTGATGGAATACCAATTGAGATGTTTCAACGAACAGATGCAGCACTAGAAGTTATCACTGGTCTATGTCAAGAAATTTGGAAGACAGCTACCTGGCCAACTGACTGGAAGAGATCCATATTTATGCCTATTTCTAAGAAACGTGATCCAAACAAATGTGGAAATTATCGAACAATATTATTAATATCACATGCAAGCAAAATTTTGCTGAAGATCATTCAAAAGCGGCTGCAGCAGTATATTGACAGGGAACTGCCAGAAATTCAAGCCAGATTCAGAAGAGGAAGCAGAACCAGGAATAACATTGCTGATGTCAGATGGATCCTGGCTGAAAGCAGAGAACACCAGAAAGATATTTACCTGTGTTTTGTTGACTATGCAAAGGCATTTGACTGTGTGCATTGTTACAAATTATGGATAACATTGTGAAGAATGGGAATTCCAGAACAATTAATTGGGCTCATGAGGAACTTGTACGTAGATCAAGAAGGAGTCGTTCGAACAGAACAAGGGGGTACTGCGTGGTTTAAACTCAGGAAAAGTGTGCCTCAGGGTTGTATCCTTTCACTATACCTACTGAAACTGTATGCTGAACAAATAATCTGAGAAGCTGAACTATATCAGCATCAGGACTGGAGGAAGACTCATTAACAACCTGCGTTATGCTGATGACACAACTTTGCTTGCTGAAAGTGAAGAGGACTTGAAGCACTTACTGATGAAGATCAAAGACTACAGCCTTCGGTATGGACTACATGTCAACATAAAGAAAACAAAAAACCTCACAACTGGACCAATAAGCAACATTATGCTAAACAGGGAAAAGACTGAAGTTGTCATGGATTTCATTTTACTTGGATCCACAATTAACACCTATGGAAGCAGCAGTCAGGAATCAAACAATGTGTTGCACTGGGCAAATCTGCTGCAAAATATCTCTTTAAAAGTGCTGAAGAGCAAAGATGTCACCTTGAAGACTAAAACACCATGACCCAAGCCATGGTGTTTTCAATTGCCTCCTATGCATGTGAAAGCTGGATGAGGAAATAAAGACGACCGAAGAATTTACACCTATGAATTGTGGTGTTGGAGAAGAATATTGAATATACCATAGACTGCCAAAAGAAGGAACAAATCTCTCTTGGAAGAAGTACAACCAAAATGCTCCTTAGACGGGTGGCAAGACTATGTCTCACATACTTTGGACATGTTGTCAGAAGGGATCAGTCCCTGGAGAAGGACATAATGTTTGTTAAAGTAGAGAGTCAGTGAAAAAGAGTAAGACCCTCAATGAGATGGATTGACACAATGGTTGCAACAATGGGCTTAAGCATAACAATTGTAAGGATGGCGCAGGACAGGGCAGTGTTCCGTTCTGTTGTACATAGGGTCGCTGTAAGTCGGAACTGACTTGATGGCACCTAACAACGACACAAGGTGGAATGTTGTGGATGGAATTGTGTCCCCCCAAAATATGTGTTGTAAGTCCTAACTCTATGCCTGTGGTTATAATCCCATTTAGGAAAGTGTTGTCTTTGTTATGTTCACGACGCAGGAATAGTGTAGGCAGTATCTTGAGTCAATCCCTTTTGAGATACAAAAGAGCTTAAACAAGCAAGGCAGTGAGCATAGATGGGGGAAGGTTCATGCTAAGACACATAGAGATCTCCAAGGAACCAGGAATAAGCTGAAGAGAGAAGGACCTTCCCCCAGAGCCGATAGAGAGAAAAAGACTTCCCCTATAGCCGGCACCCTGAATTTGGGTTTCTAGCCTCCTAAGCTGTGAGAAAATAAATTTGTTAAAGCCATCCACTTGTGATATTTTGGTTATAGCAGCACTAGATGACTAAGACAGGCCCTCATGGAAGGAATTTGGGGTCTCCTCAGGGAAGCAAGCATGACTACTCGAGGTGTTTGCTAAGCAAAAAGAGAACATGGAATGGGTAGTAGAAGGTACAAAAATGAGACCAGTCATATAAATGAGGGTTCCCCACGGGTGAGATCCAAAGTGAAAGGCCTGAGGTGGAGAACTGGAGCAGGAGGAGAGCGGAAGACTCATTAAGGCATATTGCTCCAGTTCCGGGAGCAGGAGGTGGGGGCAAGGCACCCAGAATATAGGCAGGCGTTCACTCCTTAAATTGAGCACCCTGGAGGCATCACTGGGTTCAACCCAGTCCAAGCCCTGGGTGAGGTCTTCCCTGAGCTGAAAGGAAACCAAGATGGAGGGGAAACAGGTTTGCATCTGAACTGCATGGAATCAGAATCAAGGGCATCGGAGGGAAAAGACAAAGGCTGAACTGGTGGTAAATGACAGAGGACCCCAAGGGGAACTGGCTCACCTGGGCTGCCTGGAACCACAGAGAAGCTGCATCTGGGCTCTTGGGCTTGGCATAATTCAGTCACGATGTTGGTTCACATAGTTACCAGTACTCAACACAGCTGGGCATCTTCAGGCCAAGGCCATGGCCGAAAGGACCACAGACTCCGTACAGGCAGGTAGAGCCCAAGGGGAGGTGAGGGGAAGGGGCCAGGCTGGTATGTCTGGTCCCTTTGACCTAAGTGTAAGAGGAGCCATTCTCCATCCTAGGGAGGGGTGACTGGGAGGTAGCGTGGGACCAGGAGTGGCACCTGGTGGGGGTCCCTCCACGTGGGAACGTGAGAGTGATGAAAGCAGGTGGCTGTGAGCAGAAGTGCACATTCTTTACATCTCCCATGTCTGTAATCCACACTCTGTGCTATATGAGTTTGTGACTTCATCCACCAGATGGTGAATTAGCATAGCCTAGAGATTTGCTTAGAAGGAGCCCTGGTGGCACAATAGTTAAGCACTCGGCTGCCAACAAAAAGGTCAGTGGTTTGAACCAATCAGCAGCTCCACAGGAGAAAGATGTGGCAATCTGGTTCTGTAAATATCTACAGCTTTGGAAACTCTATGGGGCAGTTCTACTTTGTCCTATAGGGTCGCTATGAGTCGGAATGGACTACATGGGAATGGGTTTAGTGACTTGTTTGGAGTCTCTGAGTGGAGTCAACAGTTAATTAGCTTTGTTACTAATTGTAAGGTTGGCAGTTCAAGTCCACTGTCATGGGTTGAATTGTGTCTCCCCAAAATTTGTGTCAGCTTGGCTAGGCCATGATTCCCAGTATTGTGTGGTTGTCCTCCATTTTGTGATATGATGTAATTACCTTCCATTTTGTGTTATAAATACTGACCTCTATGTGTTAATGAGGCAGGATTAGAGTGGGATGCATCTTGAGTCACCACCCTCACTTAAGTCACCATTCTTACTCAAGTCACAACTGTGCTTGCATCACACCTTTTATCTTGCAAGAGATAAAAGGACAGAGAAGCAAACAGAGAGAAGGGACCTATCACCAAGAAAGAAGAGGCAGGAGTGAAGCATATAATTTGGACCTGGGATCCCTGTGCTGAGAACTTCCTATAACCAGGGGAATACTGATGCCAAGACACATGGAAATATCCAAGGAGGCTGGACCTACAGATATTGATAGAAGACAAGGAAATTCCCCCAGAGCCGACAGAAAGCCATCCCCTAGAGCTGGTGTCCTGAATTCAGACTTCTACCCTTCTGTGAGAGAATTTCTGTTTGTTAAACTCATCCACTTGTGGTATTTATTTCTGTTATAACAGCATTATATAACTAAGACAGAATTTGGTACCAAAAGAGTAGGGTGCTGCTCTAACAGACACCTAAAATGTGGAAGCAGTTTTGGAATTGGGCAATGGGTAGAGGCCAGGAGAGATTTAAGGTACCTAATAGTAAAATCCTAGATTACCTTGAAGAGACTGTTAGTATAATTACGGACATCAAAGGTGATTCTGATGATGGCTAAGAAGAAAGTGAGGAAAGCTATAGAGAAACTTTTTATCATCTCAGAGAATACATACGTTGCCAGAACAGTACTGTCTTAGTCATCTAGCGCTGCTATAACAGAGATACCACAAGTGGATGGCTTTAACAAAGAGGAATTTATTCTCTCAGTCTAGTAGGCTACAAGTCCAAATTCAGGGCATCAGCTCCAGGGAAAGGCCTTCTCTTCCTGTCGGCTCCAGCGGAAGGTCCTTGTCATCAGTCTTCCCTTGGTCTAGGAGTGTCTCAGCACAGGAACCTCAGGTCCAAAGGACATGCTCTGCTCCTGGCACTGCTTTCTTGGTGGTATGAAGTTCCCATGTCTCTCTGCTCACTTCTCTCTTTTATATCTCAAAAGAGACTGGCTTAATACACTACCTAATCTTGTAGACCTCATCAGTATAACTGCTGCTAATCTATCTTATTACATCTTAGTGATACAGTTTACAACACATAAGGGAATCACATCAGATTACAAAATGGTACACAATCATACAATACTGGGAATCATGACCCAGCCAAGTTGACAGATCTATTTTTTGGGGACACAATTCAATCCACGACACGTTGCTAGAAAAGTGGACATTAAATGTTCTTCTGGTGAGGCTTTAAAATTAAGTAATGAACATGTGATTGGACAATGAAGGAAAGGCAAATGATGAAATGTTATGGACGGAACTGTATCCCTCAAAAATATGTCAACTTGGCTAGGTCATGACTGTCAGTTTTGTGTGGTTGTCTTCCATTTTGTGATGTGAGGTAGTACTTAGCCTCCATTTTGTGTGTTATAAATCATGATGTGATACTTAGGCAGGCTTAGGGTAGGGTGAATCTTGAGTCACCACTTTAAGTCATCACCTTACTCAAGTCACACACTTGCTTCAGTCACACCTTTCATCTTAAAAGAATAAACGAAGACAGAAGTGAGCAGAGAGAGGGACCTCACTATTACCAAAAAAGATCTGGTAGCAGAGCAGCATGTCGTTTGGACCCAGGGTGACTGTGTTGAGAAACTCCTAGACCTAGGGGAAGATTGATGCAAAGATACATGGAGATCTCCAAGGAATGTCGGGCCCACAGATGTTGAAAAGAGACAAGGACTTTCCCCCAGAACTGACAGAAAGCCTTCCCTTAGAGCTGGTATCCTGAATTCGGACTTCTACCTTCCTAAACTATGAGAAAATAAATTTCTGTTTGTTAAACCCATCCACTTGTGGTATCTGCATTATAGTAGCACTAGATAACTAAGACATCCACCAAGAGGCACTTCAAAAGAAAGGTCTGCCAGTCAACTTCTGAAAAATCAGCCATTGAACACATTATGGAGCACAGACCTACTCTGACGCACATGGGATTGCCATGAGTTGGATTAGACTTAGTGGGCAAATCCTTTTTTTAGTGACTTGCTTTGGGCAATAGGAAAAACTAGCATATGCCAGGTCCCAGAATAGGTCTCCAGGGCTTTACATGTCTCCTCTCAATCTAAGCACCCGTCTCTGCCATGTGAATAGCCTGGCCCGTCCCAATAATGCACTGGTGGTCAGTGCTGCTATAATTTAAATCCTTACACTATGTTGTGGTGCACCCAAAGTGATATTTCCAGGGACATGAGTAAAAGAATTACTTCTCAGGCTATTGTAACCCTGAGTACTAATCTTTTGTTTTTTACGTGTATCTAAATATATCAAAAATATATTTATATATTTTTAAATTATATATTTTTTCAACATATATATATATATATACTTTTTTTTACAACAATTAAAACACAAAGTCACATAGAATTATCCTATGACCCAGCAATTCCACTCCTAGGTATATACTCAAAAGAATTGAAAATAGGAACTGAAACATATCTGTACATGAATAGTCATATAATTTTTTTCAATTTTTGTTCTTTAATTGTGCTTTAGATGCAGGTTTACAGAGCAAATTAGTTTCTCATTAAACAATACACATACTGTTTTGTGACATTGGTTGCCAACCCCATGACATGTAAACTCTCTCCCCTTCTCGACTTTGGGTTCCCCATTTCCATTCGTCCAGTTTTCCTGTCCCCTCCTGCCTTCTTGACCTTGCCCCTGGGCTGGTGTGCTCATTTAATTTCATATACATGGTTGAGCTGCGTGTATCATTGTTCATTGTATGGGCCTGTCTAATCTTTAACTGAAGGGTGAACTTCAGTACTGAGTTAAAAGGGTGTTATTCACAAAAATATTCTTCAGAATAGAAAAACGTGAAAACCCAAGTGCTCATCAAAACATGAATAAACAATATATATATATATACAATAGAATATTATTCAACCCTAAAGAGAAATGAAGTTCTGTTACATGCCACAACATGGATGAACCTTGAAGATGTTTTGACTAGTGAAATAAGCCAGACACCAATGGACAAATAGCGTGATTCCCTTCATATGAAACGTCCAGAATAGGAAAATGCATAGAGACCAAGGTTTACTAGTGGTTACCAGGGCAATGGGGGGGGAGGGGTGTGAAAGGGGAGTTACTGCTTAATGGGTACAGAGTTTCTGTTTGTAGTGTTAACATTTTCTTGAAATAGATACGGGTGATGGTTGCACAACACTATAAATGTAACTAATACACTTGTACAGTGAAGATGGTTAAAATGGCAAAGTTTATGTTAACTGCATTTTGCCACAATATTTTTAAAACTTAATTGTAAAAAACAAACACAATACCAAATGATGTCTAGTTAGTTCACAGAATACAAAATATAAGTAACTTTGAAAGACTGTACAGCTTTTCGCATAAAAACCAAAATGAAAGCAAAAAAAGATACCATATTTTTTATGGTTTTTAAATACACTTCATTTTTTAGAGAAGTCTGTTTACAGAAAAATTGTGCATAAAGAAGACTCCTACCTCACACAGTGTTTCTCCTATAGTTAACATTTTTTACTCTTGTGGTGTGTGGTATATTTGTTATAAACTGACAAATCAATATTAATACATTATTAACTGGGACAATTTGAGCAAAAAAAAGTAATACAGCTTATACTGTCATAAACAATTTAATAATTCAGTAATAAATTTAATAAATAAAGGGGAGAGAAGGGAAAGGTATTTTGTACAGAATTCTAATTAATAAACAGAAATGACTGGACCAGAAAATATCATTTGGTAAACACCACAGTAATAATAAGTATAGATAATAATTATTAATGGATACCAAAATTAGTAGGCCACAGTATGATGAAAAACAGAATATCTGCACAGCCCTCTGAAAAACTTACTAATTATAAACGGTAAAATCATTAACTTTACAATAGGAAAGAATGGAAGTACATTAAATATGAAAACACTCAAACCAATTACAAGATCAGTGTTTTTAATTGAACGCAAAATAACATCAATAAAAACATTAAAAAATATAAAAAGACATTTATTCAAGGCTATTTCATGCAGCCTGACTTGTAATAAACACATTAAGAAAGGTAAAATTTAGCTTGGACTGAGAAACTAACAAACACTGATGAGAAAAGACCTGCACTTACAATGAGACTGTCATTTTTCCCAAAGTCACAAATTAGCTCTAATGACCCCTTCTTTGAGTTAGTATTACTTTCTTACTCACTGAGAAACTTCGTTATTTAATTGTAGACTTTCAGAAACTGGCTGTTTGAAATTAAAGCAGTAAGGATAAAAATTCCCACTTTTCACATACAGCAGTCTCTCCACTGAGGGTTGTTATATGTCCAGTAAGGTGTGAAGAACAACTAAAGTCTTTACCACATTCCTTGCATTCATAAGGCCTCTCCACTGTGGGTTCTTCTATGTCTAGTAAGATATGAGGAATACTTAAAGGTCTTCCCACATTCCTTACATTCATAAGGCCCCTCTCCACTGTGAGTTCTCATACATACAGCGAGGTTTGAGACTTGCCTACGGTCATAAGGCATCTCTCCACTGTGAATTCTTAAATGATTAGTTAGTAATGATGAACTGAAACCTTTCCCACGTTCCTTACATTCACAAGGCCTCTCTCCACTGTAAGTTCTTATATGTACAGTGAGGGCTGAGACCTGACTAAAGGCTTTTCTACATTGCTTACATTCGTAAGGCTTCTCTTTGCTGTGAGTTCTTATATGTTGAAGGCTGAGAAGTTCCTAAAGGCTTTCCCACATTCCTTACATTCATAAGGTCTCTCTCCACTGTGAATTCTTATATGTGTAGTGAGGTGTGAGGCCTGACTAAAGGCTTTTCCACACTGCCACTGCTTACATTCATAAGGCCTCTCTCCACCGTCTTTATATGTTGAGTGAGGGCTGATTCCCTGAAGGCTTTCCCACATTCCTTGCATTCATAAGGTTTCTCTTCACTGTGAGTTCTTATATGTGTAGTGAGGTGTGAGGCCTGACTAAAGGCTTTACCACATTCTTTACACTCATAGGGCCTCTCTCCACTGTGAGTTCTTCTATGTGTAGTGAGGGCTGAGGACTAAATGCTTTACCCCATTCTTTACATTCATCGGCGTTCTCTCCACTGTGAGTTCTTATATGTAGAGAGAGATGTGAGGAACACATAAAGGTTTTACTACATTCCTTACATTTATAAGGCCTCACTCCACTATGAGTTCTTACATGTGTAGTGAGGGATGAGGAATGACTAAATGCTTTCCCACATTCCTTACAGTCATAAGGCCTCTCTCCACTGTGAGTTCTTATATGTAGAGGTGTGAGGCCTGACTATAGGTTTTCCCACATTCCTTACATTCATAAGCTTTCTCTCCACTATGAGTTCTTTTATGATTACTGAGGTGTGATGAACACTTAAAGGCTTTCCCACATTCCTTACCTTCATAGGGCCTCTCTCCACTGTGAGTTCTTGTATGTACAGTGAGGGATGAGGAAAACCTAAAGGCTTTCCTACATTACTTACATTTATAAGGTCTTACTCCACTGTTTTTATATGTGTAGTGAGGGACGAGGACTAAATGCTTTCCCACATTCCTTACACTTGTAAGGCCTCTGCCCATTGTGACTTCTTATATGTGTAGTGAGGTGTGATGAGTACCTAAAGGCTTTCCCACATTGCTTACGTTTATAAGACTTCTCTTATGAAATTTTTTATGCAAAATGAAGGACAGGCTTTACAACATTCTTTACACACAAGCTTATGACCTCTCACGTGTCCAAAAGAATGAGAAACTACAGAAATCTTTCCCACATTCATAGCATTTCTCCCCAATGAATGTTGTCACAGGATTCTTAAGGGTTGAGATACAAATGAAATCCTTCCTGCATACCTCACATTTATGGTGTTTTGTTCCATTAAGAGTTCTCATAGGAGTGGTTAGGTGACAAAGACAACTGCAGGTTTCTCCACATTCCTTACACCGACAAGTATTACATCCAGTGTGAGATCTCCTATGATGGTTAAACAATGAGTGATCCATGAAGGCTTTTCCACACTCACAGCATTCAAACGGATTTACTTCTGGAGAACTTCTTTTAAGCACAGTAAGATTTGGAATCCGGCTTAAGGTTTTCCCACGCTGATTATCTTCATTATGTTCACAGAGGTTCTCTATTGTATGGCTTCTGTTAAAAAATAGGCAACATGCTGTTGGAAATAAAATTGTTCCCATTTCACCATTACTAAATACAATGAACATGTATGGTTTTTGCACTAACTTGTCTAATGTTTCATAGGTTAAATCATCTAGCAGAAATAGTACTGTTACTGTCACTGTTTATCTAAAATATGAGGCTTTGTGATAACTGTATCCAAGTGATATATGTTACAAATAGTAGATATCTGATTTACATTTATAAAAATATTGTATCGTGAACATCCTCTGAAAACAATCTTACAGTTAGGTTCATATATATATGTATACTCCACCTGTCAGTTGTACTGTGGAGCTTGCATGTTGCTGTGACGCTGGAAGCTGTGCCACTAGTCAAATACTAGCAGGGTCACCCATGGAGGACAGGTTTCAGCTCAGCTCCTAAAACAGACTAGAAACAAGGACCTGATGGTCTACTTCTGAAAAAAATAAGCCAGTGAAAACCTTATAAATAGCACCGCAACACTGATACAGCGCCAGAAGATGAGCCCATCAGTTTGGAAGGCACTCAAAATATGGCTGGGGAAGAGCTGCCTGCTCAAAGTGGAGTCGACCTTAATGATGTGGATGGAGTCAAGCTTTCGGGACCTTCATTTGCTGATGTGGCATGACTCAAAATGAGAATAGCTGCAAACATCCATTAATAATAGGAACGTGAAATGAATGAATTATGAATCTAAGAAAATTGGAAACTGTCAAAAATGAAGTGGAATTCATAAACATCAATATCCTAGGCATTGTTGTTATTGTTAGGTATCATAGAGTTGGTTACTCATAGCGACCCTATGTACAACAGAACGAAACACTTCCCAGTCCTGCGACATCTTCATAATCGTTGTTACGCTTTAGTGCACTGTTGCACCCACTGTGTCAATCCATGTCGATGAGGGTGTTCCTCTTTTTCGCTGACCCTCTGCTTTACCAAGCATGATGTACCTCTCCGGGGACTGATCTCTCCTGATAACATGTTCAAAGTATGTGAGACGAAGTCTGACCATCTTTGTTTCTAAGGAACATTCTGGCTGTGATTCTTCCAAGAAAGATTTGTTCATTCTTTTGGCGGTCCATGGTGTATTCAATATTGTTCATCAACACCATAATTCAAATGCATCAATTCTTCTGTCTTCCTTATTCATAGCCCAGCTTTGGCATGCATATAAGGCGATTCAAAACACCATGGCTTGGGTCATGTGCACCTTAGTCTTCAAGGTGACATCTTTATTTTTTAACATTTTGAAGAGGACTTTTGCAGATTTGCCCAATGCAACGTGTCACTTGATTTCCTGACCGCTGTTTCCATGGGTATTGACTGTGGATTCAAGTAAAATGAAATCCTTGACAACTTCAATCTTTTCTCCATTTATAATGTTGCTTGTTGGTCCAGTTGTGAGGATTTTTGTTTTCTTTATGTTAAGGTGTAATCCATACTGAAGGCTGTGGTCTTTGATCTTCATCAGTAAGTGCTTCAAGTCCTCTTCACTTTCAGCGAGCAAGGTTGTGTCATCTGCATAACAGGGTTGTTAATGAGTCTTCCTCCAATCATGATGCCCCATTCTTCTTCATTTAGTCCAGCTTCTCTATTTGCTCAGCATACAGATTGAATAACTATGGTGAAACAATACAACCCTGGTGCACACCTTTCCTCATTTTAAACCACATAGTATCCCCTTGTTCTGTCTGAACTACTGTCTCTTGGTCTATGTACAGATTCTTCATAAGCACAATTAAGTGTTCTGCAATTCCCATTCTTCATAATGTTATTCATAATTTGTTATCCACACAGTTGAATGCCTCTGCATAGTCAATAAAACACAGGTATACATCTTTCTGGTATTCTCTGCTTTCAGCCAGGATCCATCTGACATCAGCAATGATCCCTAGTTCCACATACTCTTCTGAATTCAGCTTGAATGTCTGCCAGTTCCCTGTTGATCTACTGCTGCAGCCACTTTTGAATAATCTTCAGTAAAATTTTACTTGTGTATGGTATTAATGATATTGTTGGATAATTTCCACATTCGCTTGCATCATCTTTATTCAGAATGGGTACAAATATGGATTTCATCCAGTCATTTGTCCAAGTAGCTGTCTTCCAAATTTCTTGGCATAGACTGAGCACTTCCAGTGCTGCATCAGTTTGCTGAAACATCTCAATAGGTATTCTGTCAACTCCTGAAGCCTTCTTTTTCATCAATACCTTAAGTGTAGATTGGACCTCTTCCTCAGTACCATCAGTTCCTGATCATATGCTGTCTTCTGAAATCGTTGAACATTGACCAATTCTTTTTGGTACAGAGACTGTGTATTCCTTCCATCTTTTTGATGCTTCCTGCATCGTTATAGACTCCTTCAGTATTGCAAATTGAAGCTTGAACTTTTTCTCCAATTTTTTCAGCTTGAGAAATGTCGAGCATGTTCTTCTCTTTTGGTTTTCTATTTCCAGGTCTTTGTGCATGTCATGATACTTTGTCTTCTCAAGCCACCCTCTAAAATCTTCTGTTTAGCTCTTTACTTCATCATTTCTTCCTTTCGCTTTAACTACTCCACACTGAAGAGCAACTTTCAGAGTCTCTTCTGACATCCATTTTGGTCTTTTCATTCTTTCCTGACTTTTTAATGACCTCTTGGTTTCTTCATGTATGAGGTCCTTGATTGTCGCAGCGGTGACGGTAATCGGGACGGCAAAGACAGTAACCAACTACACAACTCTTACAGAGAAGTGGGGCCAGGAGGGTCACTCTGAGGAGTCGACCCCCACTTCAGTCCCAGGAGTTTATTTTATAGTCAATACAGCAAGCGATAAAGCAATTAACAAAACAATGGGCTTTGAGTACGGGCAAGGAAGAAGGAATTCAGGTAAACAAGTCAATCAGTAAAGGGACAATAGGTTTGGGAGAACACGCCCGGACAAGTCTCGACATGTTGGAGACAAGTCTCAACATGCTGTGCAGCATAGAGGCCTGTGGGGGCTGCAGTTGTCAATAGTACAGCCATGTTTAAATGGCAGATATCCCCACACTTGATGTCATTCCACTATTCGTCTGGTTTTTGGTCATCAGAGTTCAGTGTGTCAAAGCTATTCTTGAGATGGTCTCTAAATTCATGTGGGATATACTTAAGGTTGTACTTTGGCTCTCATGGACTTGTTCTAATTTTCTTCAGCTTCGATTTGAACTTGCATATGAGCAGTTGATGGTCTCTTCAGCAGTCGGCCCCGGGCCTTGTTCTGACCAATGGTATTGAGCTTTTCCATCATCTTTTTTCACAGATGTAGTCGATTTGATTCCTGTGTGTTTCATCTGGTGAGGTCTACGTGTACAGCTGCTGTTTTGTTTGTTGAAAAGAGATATTTGCAATGAATAAGTCATTGTTCTTCCAAAATTCCATCATGCGCTCTCTAGCATCATTTCTACCACCAAGGCCATATTTTCCAACTAATGATCCTTTTTATTTCCAACTTTTGCATTCCAGTCACCAGCAATTATCAATGCATCTTGATTGCAGGTTCTATCAATTTCAGACTGCAGTAGTTGGTAAAAAATCTTCAATTTCTTCATCTTTGGCTTTAGTGGTTGGTGCGTAAATTTGAGTAACAGTCGTATTAACTGGTCGTTCTTGTAGGCATATGGATATTATGCTATCAGTGATAGCATTGTACTTCAGGATAGATCTTGAAATGTTCTTTTTGACAATGAATGCAATGTCTTTCCTCTTCAAGCTGTCATTCCTGGCAGAGTAGACCATATGACTGTCTGATTCAAAATGGCCAATACCAGTCCATTTCAGCTCACTAGTGCCTAGAATACTAATATTTATGCATTTCGTTTTTGACAATTTACAGTTTTCCTACATTCATACTTCGTACATTCCAGGTTCTGATTATTAATGGACGTTTGCAGCTGTTTATTCTCATTTTGTGTTGTACCACATCAGCAAATGAAGGTCCCAAAAGCTTCACTCCATCCATGTCACTAAGGTAGACTCTACTTTGAGGAGGCAGCTCTTCCCCAGTTGTCTTTTGAGTGCCTTCCAGCCTGAGGGCCTCATCTTCCATTACTTCATTAGAAAATGTTCCGCTGCTATTCATAAGGTTTCATTGGCTAATTCTTTTCAGAAGTATACCATCAAGTCCTTCTTCCTAGTCTGTCTTCTTTGCTTACAAGTAAGAGCAGTTAATACGACTATTATTCAAATTTGGAGTCCCGGTGGCACAGAGGTTAAGAGCTACGGCCGCTAACCAGAAAGTTAGCAGTTTGAATCCACCAGCTGCTCTTTGGAAACCTTATGGGGTGGTTCTACTCTGTCCTACAGGGTCACTTTGAGTTGGAATCCACTCAATGGCAATGGGTGAGGGTTTATTATTCAAATTCATGCACCAACCACTAAGTTCAAAGATGAAGAAATTGAAGATTTTTACCAACTTCTGCAGCCTGAAATTGATCTAACATGCAATCAAGATGCATTGATAATTATTGGTGAATGGAATGAGAAAGTTGGAAACAAAGAAGGACTGGCAGTTGAAAAACGTGGCCTTGGTAATTAACAGAAACAACACTGGAGATCCCATGATAGAATTTTGCAAGACTAACGATTTCTTCGTTGCAAATACATTTTTTCGACAACATAAACAGCGACTATACATGTAGACCTCACCAGATGAAATACACAGGAATCAAATTGACCACATAAGTAGAAAGAGATGATGGAAAAGTTCAATATCATCAGTCAGAATAAGGCCAGGGGACGACTGTGTAACACACCATCAATTGCTCATATGCAAGTTCAAGCTGAAGCTGAAGAAAATGAGAACAATTCCATAAGAGCCAAAGAACAACCTTGAGTATATCCTATCTGAATTTAGAGACCAACTCATGAACACATTTGATGCACTAAACACTAATGACTGAAGACCAGACAAGTTGTAGAACGACATCATGGGCATCACACATGAAGAAAGAGGACATTAAAAAAACAGGAAAGAAAAGAACAAAATGGATATAAGAAGAGATTCTGAAAGTTGCTCTTGAATGCAGAGCAGCCAAAGTGAAAGAAAAAAATGAAGTAAAAGAGATGAATAGAAGATTTCAAAGGGCAGCTTAAGAAAACAAAGTATTATAATGAGATGTGCAAAAACCTGGAGATAGAAAACCAAAAGGGAAGAACATGTTCGGCATTTCTCAAGCTGAGAACTGAAGAACAAATTCAAGCCTCGAATTGCAATTATTGAAGGATTCTATGGGGAATATACTAAATGATGCAGCAAACATCAAAAAAAAAAAAGGAAGAAATACACTGACTCACTGTACCAAAAAGAATTGGTCGACATTCAACCAATTCAGGAGGCAGCATATGATCAAGAACCAATGGTACTGAAGGAAGAAGTCCAAGCTGCACTGAAGTCATTAGCGAAAAACAAGGATCCAGGAATTAATGGAATATCAATTGAGATATTTCAACAAAAGGATGTAGCACTGGAAGCGCTCACTTGTCCAGCTTTCACATGCATATGAGGCGACTGAAAACACCATGTGCGAAGAAATTTGAAAGACAGCTACCTAGCCAACCGACTGGAAGAGATCCATATTTGTACCCATTCCAAAGACAGGTGATCCAACAGAATGCAGAAATTATTGAACAATATCATTAATATCATACACACAAGTAAAATTTTGCTGAAGATCATTCAAAAGCTGTTGCAGTAGTACATCAACAGGGAACTGCCAGAAATTCAAGCCGGATTCAGAAGAGGATGTGGATCAAGGGATATCACTGCTGATGTCAGATGGATCCTGGCTGAAAGCAGAGAACACCAGAAAAATGTTTACCTGTGTTTTATTGACTATACTAAGGCATATGACTGTGTGGATTATAACAAATTATAGATAACATTGCAAAGAATGGGAATTCCAGAACACTTAATTGTGCTCATGAGGAACCAGCACTTAGACCAAGAGGCAGTCGTTTGAACAGAACAAAGGGATACTACGTGGTTTACAATGAGGAAAGGTGTGCATCAGGGTTGTATCCTTTCAACATACTTATTCAATCTGTATGCTGAGCAGATAATCTGAGAAGCTAGACTATATGAAGAAGAACGGGACATCAGGATTGGTGAAAGACTCATTAACAACGTGCTTTATGAAGACGACACAACCTTGCTTGCTGAAAGTGAAGAGGACTTGAAGATCAAAGACCACAGCCTTTAGTATGGAATACACCTCCACATAAAGAAAACAAAAATCCTCACAAGAGGACCAATAAGCAACATCACGATAAACAGAAAAGACTGAAGTTGTGAAGGATGTCAATTCACTTGAATCCACAATCAAACCCCATGGAAGCAACAGTCAAGAAATCAAGTGAGGCGTTTCAGTGGGCAAAACTGCAGCAAAAGATGTCTTTGAAATGTTAAAAAGGGTGTCACTTTAAGGACTAAGGTGCACCTGACCGAAGCCATGGTGTATTCAATCGCCTCAAGTGCAAGTGAAAGCTGGACAGTGAATAAGAAAGACGGAATAAGAATTGATGCCTTTGAATTATGGTGTTGGCGAAGAATACTGAGTATACGGTGGACTGTCACAAGAACGAACAAGTCTGTCTTGGAAGAAGTACAGCCGGAATGCTCAATTAGAAGCAAGGATGGCGAGAATTGGTCTCACATACTTTGGAAATGTTATCAGGAGGGACCAGTCCCAGGAGGACATCATGCTTGGTAGAGTAGAGAGTCAGCGAAAAAGAGGAAGACCCTCAACAAGACAGACACAGTGTCTACAACAGGCTCAAGCATAACAATGATTGTGAGGATGGCGCAGGACCAGGCAGTGTTTTGTTCTGTTGTACACAGGGTCACTGAGAGTCAGAAGCGACGGGACAGCACATAACAGTATATGTATATATATTAGTATACATACACCCACACATACATGGGTATACATTAGTATATAGACACAAATATATATGTGTGTATTTTAATGTCATGACACCTTAGCACTCTCTTGAGGCATTGTTTTCTTTTGTTGGAATGACACTCACCTCAAATGTCTCCCTTGGTGTTTATGGTGATCTTTATTGCCATGGGATTCAGAGATTTCTCCTAACATAGAGGACCAGGTGTTATTCTTCATGAATCATACCATTATATGTTCACTGGATAACTTTTCTCCATCATTAAGGCTTTGAGAGACTGACCCAATAATTTAAGTTGATGTTCACAGTACGGAAAAAAGAAAGGGAAGGAATTATTAGGGGGAAAAAGCTGATATGAATAAGGAAAGTCTTAGCCACATTTCACTGATTTAGCACTTCGACAAAGGTTTAAAAGCAATTTACTAAGAAATACTTCCATGAGGATTGAGAGTGATGGTGACATAAATAGATGTAGTTAGGAGAGCTAAGTAGAAAGGTGTGAGAGAATTTCTAAAGTCAGAAAAGCTGAGGCATCTGTGAAGCTGTGTCTTTAACATGACAGAGACAGACTTGTTTTAGCCAACTGATTCAAATGTAATTCCCCCCATGCAGGGTTGGTCCTTCAAAAAATTCTTGCTTTCCTGGTGCTTCCCAACACAGTGGCCCTGGATGACTCCTCCACTGTCCTCAGATCTTTTCCTTGCTTCTCTGGGAAAACAACTGGGTATAGATGACATGGTACTCATGGAGAAATACATAATATGAGGGAATACAGTGTAGAGCAATAACCATTTCCTTGACACTGAGCCGATGCTTAGCTCTTCAGGGTCTCTGAAGATGGACAGGTGTGACTTTATCTGCAGCAAATAATCATGTGAAACTTGTAATAAACATAGTAAAACTCTCTACAAGGCCCCAAACCACAAATCTCTCAGTGCCCCAAAGTGACCCCTGAAGTCAATGCTTACACTTACAACCCTTAGAGCCTCAGAGCTTTCAATCATAAGAGAAATGAAAACTCACTTTAACACATAGAGCCTTACATTCATGAGGAAGTCAGAATATGTGAGTTCCACAGACCAAGGGTCCATGCCTATTTTATTTAACAATTTATTCCCATTCCTTAGCCCAAACACTGGAGCAAAGTCAATTAGTAAAATATTTTGTTCACTAAAGGAATAAATAAATTTTTTAAAAAGATTCCATTCTTACCTACTGAGGCCAGGTTTCTATCATCACATCTTGGTACAGTTTCCTCTGAGCAAGATCCAGCAAAGCCCACTCCTCCTGGCTAAAGACCACAGCCACATCCTCGAGGACCACTAAGTCCTAAAACATCCCACAAATTCTGAATCAGCAAGGTCCCATGTACTCCAAAGAGTATAAGAACGAAGGGTGAGGCTGACAGTCCTGGGGAACTGGGAATTCATAGGGATTTGACACAAGGCTCTGTGTTCTACCAAGGTCTACTCTAGGGTATATAGGCATCAGCCTTGTCCCTTCACTAACTATATTTACTTCCTCACTGATTGTATCCTGTCTCACAGACGACCAACACAATGAAACAGGCAATCTCACCAGTTTGACTGCGACCAATTACAGTCTTATTTCTTCTCTTTATGGTCTAGAACAGTTAGAAAACATAGCAGAAATTAGAGAAAAGCTCTAATTCAAATCATCATTTTCTTGTGAACAATCACACCTCCTCCCATAGGACCAACAAGAACACTCAACAAAAAATAAAGCACAGGGTGAAGGCAGGATGAGGTATTAACAACCGAGAAACACTGAGAGTGGCAGTTTTTCCTTTTGTCCCTCACAGTCATAAAAGGACCAAGGCCTGCATAAACAAACTGGCAGCCTAAGGGCCTGAGCTGGTCATATTTTCTTGAACTCTCACAGATCAGGGGGTGACAAGTCCACTTACTGAAAAAAGAATATTCTTTTGGAGAATTATGAGTTTTCACATGTCAGTCACCTGTTTTTCAAAAACTCAGTTGTTCTGCCATCCTCTCTGTCCCTTTCATAGAGACAGGCAAAGGCAATAAAACTACGTTCTCAGGTGAGACAGGAAACATAAGAAACCAGATCTCCCCATAATTTTCAAATTTTGAGAACTGATGCAATTGTACACCAATTATTAGTGACTGCTCCACTCAATAAACATAAACTCATAACCATCACTCAACACAGTCCAATATAGTTAGATGACAAAGGATACTACCTATGCAGACACACGAACTGCATGCCCTTATGTTTGCTGAGAAGAGGTTACAATTTCCATTTTCTAATGACTGCACAACATGATAAACATAATCAACTGACCAAGTTATACATGTAAACATTGTTGAATTGGGAAATGTTTTGTTATATATAATTTTTACCACAAAATAATTAACTTTGTAAGTAAGCTGAATTGCAGACGGTTTACCTGTTAAACTACACATGAGGCTTAGGAAACAAAGACTTACACATCAGGCTTCTAGAGGCTCCACTCAAAAATCTCAAATTTGCAGCTCCTGGAAGGCACACAACCATGACTACCTGAACCCTGACAAATGGAATTCCCTGGTCTGTAAGAGTGACCTCTGTGAAATGTAATAGCACCAATCCATAGGCTTCCTCATGTAGTGAGGAGAGAAAAGGCTGTGGAACTACACTCTGGGTGCTAAACAGATCAGCTTTAGAGTTAAGAGGACTCTTCTTGTCAGCGAAATGGTGAAACGAGCTGTCTGTCATCTCTAATACATCCTGGTATGATGGTGTCACAACGAACTTTCAGCTACAGCCAATATTCGAAAGTCTCCTCTACTGTAGTGGGCCAGGTTACATTATTTTAAAGTTACCAAAAACCCTAATGTTCATTATACAATATACAGTCATGTGTGGCATAACG
Source organism: Trichechus manatus latirostris (assembly GCF_000243295.1). NCBI lineage: Eukaryota > Metazoa > Chordata > Mammalia > Sirenia > Trichechidae > Trichechus > Trichechus manatus. The sequence continues at coordinate 6,432,381 of NW_004444069.1, read as the reverse complement.
AACGTTTGGGCAACTTTCGACCACATATACGTCCCATAAAGTTATAATTGAGTTCAGAAATCCTGATTGGAGAACAGGACATAGAGTACGTAACTGGACGTAGGGAACATAAGAGCTTCCCGCAGCAACATGTGCATCTCATGTCTCTTGCATACAACAGCTAGGTATGGTTTGTATCTAATGTCACTTAGTCAAATGTTTGTGTTAATATATATAGTGTACCTTTCTATGCATAAAAAACACGAAACCTTTCCAGATACACTAAAACATGTTTAACATAATAATGTTTTGATGCACGTCGCAAAGCACCCATTTGTTACTATGAACCATTGTATGTCAACTGAACTTTTAATATATAAAAGTATCCACGAGGCATACATTCCAACACCCCCCAGTGGATGCCCAAAACCGCAGATAGTGCCGATTCCTATATATACTATGTTTTTTCCTTTATATACATACTTAACACAATGTTTAATTTATAAATTAGGCACAGTAAGAGATTAACAATAATATAAAACAGAACAATTATAACAATATACCATAATAAAAGTTATGTGAATGTGGTCTCTCTCAAAATATCTTATTGTACTGTACTCACCCTTCTTGTGATGATGTGAGATGATATGATTTTTTTTTTCTTTCCTTAGTAAGCTGAGAACACTTTATGGCTTCTCTTTGGCATATCCGAATTGCCAGCATCACTACTCTTGCACTTTGGAGCCATTATTAAGTAAAATAAGGGTTACTTGAAACAAGCACTGTGATACCATGACAGTCGATCTGAAAACCGAGATGACTACTAAGTGACTGACACGTGGGTAGTATATACAGCATGGATACACCAGACAAAAGGATGATTCACGTCCTGTGCAGGACGTAGGGGAATGACGCGAGATTTCATTACATTACTGAGAATGGTGTGCAATTTAAAACTTATGAATTGTTTATTTCTGGAATTTTCCATTTAATATTTTCGTACAGCAGCTGACTGAGGGTAACTGAAACCGCAGAAAGTGAAATAGTAATGGGGACTACTGCAATAGGCTTTACGGGGGTGCTTTGTAACTACAGGTTGTACGTAGGTTGGACATTTGTAACCCGAGCACTGCTTGTGTATAATATGGTGTTTGCACTACATCCAAATCACATAACGTTCTCTTTCACAGAACGTATCATGGACACTAAGTGATGCATGACTGTGGTAATGCTAAAATGTTCCACGTATTGAGCAACTACAATTTGTGAAAGGTTTTGCAAAAAGTTTTCAATACACTACCTCATTTATATCTCATAACTCTCCTAAGGAGATATTATTTCAAACAGTTCACAACTGAGTAAAGTTAGAGACAATTACTCAATCACGTTCAGTGTTTCCCACATGGAATGTTGTTGAGCCAGGGTCAGAATGCAGGTCAATTTCTCTGAAGCCTAAATTCCTGACAACTACATTTCTGTTAACATGAAAACAGTTTTGTTGTTATTCTGGCTGTTATTCGCTATGAGTCAGAATCGACTCGACGGCAGTAGGTTTTGGTTTTTGGTTATTCTCCAATAACACCATGGATGTTCTAGAACCTTGCTGAATACTAGGAAGAGGAGACAAAGGAAATATCCTAATCAATTCACAGAACATGAAGCTACTTCTCCAAGCAAAGCCCTATGCCTCACATGAGACTTCTTCCCTTCAGGCTCCTAACTGCGGCTACCTTCATGTATTAAAATTAACTTAGGTAATACTGACACAGAGCATACTTCATGTTACCAAATCAGATACAGCAGTGAACAAAACAAATATTCAGGTGAACATGGATCGTAGGTTCTTTAAGTCTGGGTAGTGAATTATACGTATTTATGTATATACATTATATACTGCCACCACGTCTGTCAGTTTCTTGTACTGTAGTGGCTTACATGTTACTGTGATACTAGACACTTAGCCAGTGGTATTTAAAATACTAGCAGGATCATCCTTGGTGGACAGGTTTCAGCTAAGCTTCCAGACTAAGAGACTAGAAAGAAGGACCTGGAGGTCTACTTCTGAAAACACTGGCCAGTGAAAACTTTATGAACAGCAATGGAACACTGCCTGATATAGTGCTCGAAGATGAGCCCCTTGGGTTGTGTAGTGGATTGAATTGTGTGTCCCCAAAATATGTCAACTTGGCTACGTCATGATTCTTAATATTGTATTCCCCGCATTTTGTCATCTGATGTGATTTCCCTATGTGTTGTAAACCCTATCACTCATATGTAATGAGATCGATTAGCAGCAGTTATATTGATGAGATCTACAAGATTAGTGTCTTAAGCCAATCTCTTTTGAGATGTAAAAGCGAGAACTGAGCAGAGAGATAGGAGGACCTCGTACCACCAAGCAGTGCTGGGAGCAGAGTGTGTCCTTTGGACCTGAGGTTCTGGCATGGAGAAGCTCCTAGGCCAAGGGAAGATTGATGACACGGACCTTTCTCCAGAGTCAACAGAGAAACCCTTCCCCTGGAGCTGATGCCCTGAATTCGGACTTGTAGTCTACTAGACTGAGAATAAATTTCTCTTTGTTAAAGCCATCCAATTGTGGTATTTCTGATATAGCACCACTAGATAACCAAGATAGGTTGGAAGGTACTCAAAATATAACCGGGGAAAAGCTGCCTCCTCAAAGTAGAGTCGACCTTAATGATGTGGATGGAGTCAAGCTTTCAGGACCTTCATTTGCTGATGTGGCATGACTCAAAATGACAAGAAGCAGCTGCAAACATCCATTAATAATCAGAACGTACAATGTGTGAAATATGAATCTAGGAAAATTGGAGATAGCATATTATTAATAACCCATGGTACTGAAAGAAGAGGTCCAATCTGCACTGAAGACATTGGTAAAAAATAAGGCACCATGAATTGAGGGAATACCAGTTGAGATGTTTCAACACATGGCGGCAGCACTAAAAGTTTTCACTTGTCTATACAAAGAAATTTGAAAGACAGCTACCTGGCCAAGCAACTGGAAGAGATTCATATTTGTACTCATTCCAAAGAAAGGTGATCCAACAGAATGTGGAAATTATTGAACAATATCATTAATATCACACACAAGTAAAATTTTGCTGAAGATCATTCAAAAGCGGTTGCAACAGTAAATCAACAGGGAATTGTCAGAAATTCAAGTCGGATTCAGAAGATAATGTGCATCAAGAGATATTGCCGATGTCAGACAGATCCTGCCTGAAAGCAGAGAATACCCAAAAGATGTTTACCTGTGTTTTATTAACTATGAAAAGGCATTTGATTGTATGGATCATAACAAATTATGGATAACATTGTGAAGAATGGTGTAATGGATTGAATTGTATTCTCCAAAAATGTGTGTCAACTTGACTCGGCTATGATTCCCAGTACTGTGTGATTGTCCACCTTTTTTGTCATCTGATGTGATTTTCCTATGTGTTATAAATCCTATCTATACGATATTAATGAGATGGGATTAGTGGCAGTTATGTTAATGAGGCACGACTCAATCTTTAAGATTAGATTTTGTCTTAAGTCAATTTCTTTTTGAGACATAAAAGACAGAAGCGAGCAGAGAGACGGGAACCTCACACCACCAAGAAAGTAGTGCCAGGAGAAGAGCGCATCCTTTGAACCCTTGTTTCCTGTGCAGAGAAGTTCCTTGACCCAAGAAAGATTGATGACAAGGATCTTCCTCCAGAGCTGACAGAGACAGAAAGCCTTCCCCTGAAGCTAGCACCCTGAATTCAGGCTTCTAGCCTCCTAGACTGTGAAAAAATAAATTTTCTCTTTGTTAAGGCCATCCACTTGTGGTATTTCTGTTATAGCAGCACGAGATAAGTAAGACAAATGGGAATTCCAGAACACTTAATTGTGCTCATGAGGAACCTGTACATAGACCAAGAGGCAGTCGTTCGAAAAGAACAAGGGGAAACTGCATGGTTTAAAGTCAAGAAAGGTGTGCATCAGGGTTGTATCCTTTCACCATACTTATTTGAACTGTATACTGAGCAAGTAATCCCAGAAGACTATATGAAGAAGAATGTGGCATCAGGATAGGCGGAAGACTCATTTAAAAACCGGAAATATGCAAGTGACACAACTTTGCTTGCAGAAAGTGAAGAGGACTTGAAGCACTTACTGATGAAGGTCAAAGATCACAGCCTTCAGCAGTCAAGAAATCAAACGACTCACTGCATTGGGCAAATCTGCTGCAAAAGACCTCTTCAAAGTGTTAAAAAGCAAAGATGTCACCTTGAAGACTAAGGTGCACCTGACCCAAGCCATGGTGTTTTCAATTACCTCATATGCACGTGGAAGCTGGACAATGAACAAGGAAGACTGAAGAAAAATTGATGCCTTGAATTATGATGTTGGCAAAGAATATAGAATATACCATGGACTGTCAGAAGAACGAACAAATCTGTCTTGGAAGAACAGCCAGAATGCTCCCTAGAAGCAAGGATGGTGAAACTTCGTCTCACATACTTTGGACATGTTATCAGAAGGGACCAGTCCGTGGAGAAGGACATCATGCTTGGTAAAACAGAGGGTCAGCGAAAAAAGAGGAAGACCCTCAACGAGACGGACTGACACAGTGGCTGCAACAATGGATTCAAACGTAGCTACAATTGTGAGGATGGCGCAAAACGTGGCAGTGTTTCGTTCCGTTGTACACAGGGTTGCTATTAGACATAACTCGATGGCACCTAATAACAACAAAAGGAATATTATGAACAATTGTACGCCCACAAACTTGATAACCTAGATGAAATGGACCAATTCCTTGTGAGGCACAATTTAACAAAGGGTACACAGAAGAAAGAGATCATCTAAATAGCCCTATATCCTCTAAATAATTAAATCGATGAGTAAAAACATCCAAAAGCAGAAAGCACCTGGCTCAGATGGGTTTCCTCATGGACTCTACCAAACATTTAATCAAGAAAGTATACCAAATTTTCTAGCCAAAAAATAGAAGCAAATACTTGCAAACTAACTTTATGAGGCCAGTATCACCCAAATGCCAAAACCAGTAAAAGATATTATAATATTGAAAAAAACCCATTGCCGTTGTGTCAGAAGTGAGTAGAACTGCCCCATAGGGTTTCCAAGGAGCACCTGATGGATTCAAACTGCCGACCTTTTTGTTAGCAGCCGCAGCTCTTAACCACTACACCACCAGGATTTCCATCACAGTATTACAAGAAACAAAAACTACAGATCAATATTTCTCGTGAACATAGATGTAAAACTCCCCAACAAAAAATTAGGAAATTGAATCCAATAATGCATAAGAAGAATTATACACCCTAAGTGGGATTTATTTTAGGTATGCAAGACAGGTTCGACAATGGAAAATCAATTGATGTAATCCATCACATCAACAGGCTAAACAAGAAAAATCCTATGAACATATCAATAGATGTAGAGTAAGCACTTGACAAAACGCAACACCCGTTCAGAATAAAACTTCTCAGCAAACTAGGAAAAGAAATGTCCTCAGCTTGATAAAAAACATCTACAAAAAAACTACAGTCAACATTATAATTACTGACAAGAAACCAGATGCTTTCCTGCTAAGATCAGGAACAAGGCAAGGATATTCCCACTCACCACATCTATTCAACACTGTACTAGAAGTGCTAGGTAATGCAATAAAACAAAAGAAGTATACAGACTGTTGAGGACAAATAACCTGTCTTTGCAGATGAAATGACTGTCTATATAGGAAATTCCAATAAAGCAAGAAAAACACTCATGAAACTAATAATCGATCACACCAAAGTTGCAAGATAAAAGGCTATTATACAAAAGTCAACTGCTTTCCCATATGCCAGTAAAGAACAATTGCAGTATGAAATTAAAAACACAATAGCATTTACAATGGTAACAACAGCAAAAATGAAAAAGTATAAATCTGAAAATATGCAAAAGAGGCATATGAGAAAAACTACAAAACTGATGGAAAAATTCAAAGGTCTAAATAAAAGGAAAGGTATTCCATGTTCATACATGAGAAAACTCAATATTGTTAAGATGCCAGTTCTTCCCGATGGTACTTATATATTCAATGCAATCCCAATCAAAATGTCAGAGAGGCGGAGCCAATATGGCACCATAGACAGAAGGATCATGCTGTTTCCTCTGAAGCAAAGACCTGAAAAACTACGTAAAACAGATACAGACGTCAATCTGGGAAACCTAAGCAACAAATGAAGGGATAAAGAACCTGATCAAGCACCGAGCGGAATAAGAAACTGACAGAGAACAAGGAGAGCTATGGAGTGGAGGTCCCCTATCAGCTAACACGCTATGGATTCACCATCTTGGACTACAGCCACCAAGGAACGCAGACAGGGAGTACAGGAAGGCAACTTCATGGAGCTCCCAACAGGAAACAGAGCACTCAGTAACCAGGGATACACACTTTCCAACTCATCTTTCTTCCCTCTATGTGGCCTCCAACGCTTTCCAACGGGCCGTGGTTGCTCAGCCGGAAAGACACGAGCTCACTGCCACCTGGGTCCGCCCTGCCCCCACCGGCTGGATCCTTCAGTGCCTTTTGTTATTGCTGTCGTTATTGTTTTTTTGGCTTTTGTTTATTCTCTCTACCTTCCTTTCTCCCACCCTGCTAGCCGTGTCTGCCATCCCTGCACCTTCTTGATGGGCTGTGCCACGCTGTTCAGCTACAGCACTGGCACAACTTCCTTGGTTCTGTATTGCTCCCACCGGCCAGGTCCCTCAGTGCCATTTTTTTTTTCTGTTTCTTCTCTTTTTCCCTTCCTTCCTTTCCTTTCTCCTACCCAGCTAGCCCCGTGTGCTGTCCCTGCCCCTTCCTGACAGGCTGTGCCACACCACTTGGATAGAGAGCTACCAGCATGGCCTCCCTGGTTCTGTGCTGCCCCCACCGGCAAGGTCCCTCAGTGCCATTTTTTTTTCTCATTTTCTTCTCTCTCCCTTCCTTTCCTTTCTCTTACCCACCTAGCCCTGTGTGCTGCCCCCAACCCTTCTCGATGGCCAGTGTTATACCGCTCATCTACAGAGCCACTGGCACGCAGCCTCCTCGGGTCCGTGCCACCCCCACTAGCCAGCTCCTTCAGCACCATATTTTTGTTTCTTCATTTGTATTTGTTTCTTCTCTCTCTGTTCCTTCCTTTTTTTCCTTTCTCCCATCCACCTAGCCCCATGTGCCATCCCCACCCCTTCTGGACGGGCTGTCCTGCACCAGTTGGCTAGTAAGCCATCAGCACACTGCCTCCCTGGGTCTGTGCTGCCCCCACCAGCCAGCTCACCCAGCACCATATTTTTGTTTTTCTGTTTTGTTTATTTCTCTCTCTCTCTCGTCTTCCACCCAACTAGCCCCATGAACTGTCCCTGTTCCTTCTCAAAGGGCCCTACCGCACCACCTGGCTAGAGACCCACCAGCACGTGGCCTCCCCAGATCTGTACTACCCCACCAGCTGGGTCCCTTAGCACAGTATTTTAGTTTCTTTGCTTTGTTCTTTTTTTTTCTGTTTCTTCCTTCTCTCTCCCTTCCTTCATTTCCTTTTTCTCGTCTACCTAGCCCTATGCACCACACCTGCCTCTTCTCAAAGGGCCGTGCTACACAGCTCGGCTAGAGAGTCACCAGCACACAACCTCCCTGGGTCTGCACTACTGTCACTGACTGGGTCCCTAAACATCATATGTTTTATTTTTCTCTATCTTTCCCATTCTCCCTCCCACCTAGGCCTTGCACGGTCTCTGCCCCTTCCTGATGAGCTGCACTGCGCCACCCAGCAAGACAGAATCCAGAGAGAGACAGCAACCAGAAATATAGAAGGCTAACAATAAAATTTCAGAATTAGACAACTTAATAGAAAGCCATAGGAGAATTGAGGCAATTGAAGTCAGAATTAGTGAGACTGAAAATAAAGCCCTTGACACCAACTTATTTGAGAAAAAATCAGATAAAAGGATTTTAAAAAATGAAGAAATCCTAATAATTATGTGAGATTCTATCAAGAGGAATAACCTACGAGTGATTCGAGTAACAGAACAGAGGGATAACAGAAAATACAATTGTTGAAAATTTGTTGGCAGAAAACTTCCCTGATATCATGAAGATGACAAGGTATCTATCCAAGATGCTCATCAAACCCCACATAAGGTAGATCCCAAAACAAAGTCACCAAGACACACTATAAACAAACTAGCCAAAACCAAAGATAAACAGAGAATTTTAACAGTGGCTAGGGAAAAATGAAAAGTCATCAACAAAGGAGAGTCAATAAGAATAAGCTTGGGCTACTCAGCAGAAACCATGCAGGACAGAAGGCAATGGGATGACATATATAAAGCCTTGAAGGGAAAAAAAATTGCCAGCCAAGAATTATACAGCCAGCAAAACTATCTCTCAAATACGATGGTGAAATTAGGGCACTTCCAGATAAACAGAAGCTTAGGGAACTTGCAAAAACCAAACGAAAATTACAAAAAATACTAAAGGGAGTTCTCTGGTTAGAAAATCAGTAACATCAGATAACAACCCAAGACTAGAACACAGGACAGAGCAACCAGATATCAACCCAGATAGGAAGGTGGCAAAAATAGATCAAAGCTTAAACACTCAAAATAGGGAAACGGAATTGTCAATATGTAGATGGTAATATTAAAACAAAAAAGAGAGACTTAAAAAATGTACACATAGATTTTTCATATGGAGAGGAAGGCAAGGAGATATAAAAAAATAAAAGACTGGTTTAAACTTAGAAAAACGGGTAAATATTAAGGTAACCACCAAGCAAACTAACAATCCTACACGTGAAAATAAAAAAACAAGAAAAATATAAAGAGTAAATACAAAATCAACAATGAAAAAGATGAAAAGAAAATACATAAATAAAACCAACTCAGCACAGATAATTAAGTGCAAAAAAGAAACTAATGAAAACACAAAAAAGACATAAAAACGACAGCACTAAACTCATACAAACCAATAATTATGCCAAATGTAAATGGACTAAATGCATCAATGAAGACACAGAGAGTGGCAGACTGGATTAAAAAACACAATCTGTCTACATGCTGCCTATAAGAGACATGCCTTAAAGACACAAACTAAAACTCAAAGGATGGAAAAAATATATCAAGCAAACAACAATCAAAAAAGAGCACGAGTGGCAATATTAATCTCTGACAAAATAGACTTTAAAGTAAAATCCACCACAAAGGATAAGGAAGAATACTACATAATGATTAAAGAGCCAATACACCAGGAGGACATAACTATAATAAATAATTACACACCCAACGACAGGGCTCCAAAATACATAAAACAAACTCTAGCAGCATTGAAAACAGAGATAGACAGCTCCACAATAGTAGTAGGAGACTTCAACACATCACTTTCAGTAAAAGAACATCCAGAAAGAAGTTCAATAAAGTCACAGAAGATCTAAATGCTACGATTAACCAACTTGATTTTATACATATAACGAACACTCCAGCCAACAGCAGCCAAGTATACTTTCTTTTCCAACGCACATGGAACATTCTCCAGAACAGACCACATATTAGGCCATAAAGCAAGCCTTAACAAAATCCAAAGCATCGAAACATTAAAAAGCATCTTTATTGACCATAAAGCCACAAAAGTAGAAATCAATAACAGAAAAAAAAATCAAACACATGGAAACTGAACAAAACCTTGCTCAAAAACTACTGGGTTATAGAAGAAACTAAGGATGGAAGAAAGAAATTTATGAATCAAATGAGAATAAAAACATATTCTACCAGAATCTTTGGGACAAAGCAAAAGCAGCGCTCAGAGGTCAGTTTATGGCAATAAATACCCACATCCAAAAAGAAGAAAGGGCCAAAATCAAAACATTAACCCTACAACTGGAACAAGTAGAGAGAAAGCAGCAAAGGAAGCCCTCGGGCGCCAGAAGAAAGGAAATAATAAGAATTAGAACAGAATTAAATGAACTAGAGAATAGAAAAACAATCGAAAGAGTTAACAAGACCAAAAGCTGGTTCTTTGAAAAGAGCAACAAAATTGATAAATCATTGGCCAAAGTGACATAAGAAAAACAGGAGAGGAAGCAAATAACCCATATAAGAAATGAGATGGGTGATATCACAACAAGCCCAACTGAAATTAAAAGAATCATAACAGAATACTATGAAAAACTGCACTCTAACAAATTTGAAACCCTAGAGGAAATGAACAAATTCCTAAAAACTAACTACCTACCCAAACTAACACAAACAGAGGTAGAATAATTAAATAAACCCATAACAAAAGAAGAGATTGAAAAGGTAATTTAAAAACTCCCAACAAAAAAAACCCTGGTCCGGATGGCTTCACTGGACTTGCAGACAAGAGTTAACACTACTACTACTAAAGGTATTTCAGGGCATAGAAAAGGATGGAATACTCCCAAACTCATTCTATCAAGCCAGCATAGCCGTGATACCAAAACCAAGTAAAGATACCACAAAAAAAAAGAAAATTACAGACCAATAACCCTCATGAACATTGACACAGAAATCCTCAACAAAATTCTATCCAACAGAATTCAGCAACATATCAAAAAAATAATTCACCATGATCAAGTGGGATTTATACCAGGTATG
>NW_004444069.1:6387537-6421239 GCF_000243295.1 Trichechus manatus latirostris | reverse complement strand
AAACAGCCTGGTACTGGTACAACAACAGATACATAGACCAATGGAACAGAACTGAGAATCCAGACATAAACTCATCCACCTATGAGCAGCTGATATTTGACAAAGGCTCCAAGTCCATTAATTGGGGGAAAAGACAGTCTCTTTAGCAAATGGTGCTGGCATAACTGGATATCCACCTGCAAAAAACTGAAACAAGACCCATACCTCACACCATGTACAAAAACTAACTCACAATGGATCAAAGACCTAACTGTAAAATCTAAAACGATAAAGATCATGGAAGAAACAATATGGATAATGCTAAGAGACCTAATACATGGCATAGACAGAATACAAAACATAACCAACAATGCACAAACACTAGAAGAGAAACTAGATAACTGGGAGCTACTAAAAATCAAACACTTATGCTCATCAAAAGATTTTACCAAAAGAGTCAAAAGACAACTCTACAGACTGAGAAAAAAAAAATTTTGGCTACGACAAATCCGATCAGCGTCTTATCTCTAAAATCTACAAGACACTGCAAAACTTCAACAACAAAAAGGTAAATAACCCAGTTAAAAAATGGGCAAAACATATGAACAGGCACTTCACCAAAGAAGACATTCAGGTGGCTAATGGATACATGAGGGAATGCTCACGATCACTAGCCATTAGAGAAATGCAAATCAAATCTACAATGAGATACCACCTCACCCCAACTAGGCTAGCATTAATCCAAAAAAACACAAAATAATAAATGGAGAGACTGAACACTTATACACTGCTGGTGGCAATGTAAAATGGTACAACCACTTTGGAAATCGATTTGGCGCTTCCTTAAAAAGCTAGAAATAGAAGTATCATACAATCCAGCAATTCCACTCCATGGAATATATCCTAGAGAAATAAAAGCCATCACACAAATAGATATATGCACACCTATGTTCACTGTAGCACTGTTCACAATAGCAAAAAGATGGAAACAACCTAGATGCCCATCAACAGACAAACGGATAAACAAATTATGGTATATTCACACAATGGAATACTACGCAATGATGAAGAACAATGATGAATCCGGGAAACATCTCATAACATGGATGAATCTGAGTGAAATTAGTCAGTCACAAAAGGACAAATATTGTATGAGACCACCATTATAAGACCTCAAGAAAAGGTTTAACCACAGAAGAAAACATTTTTTGATGGTTATGAGGGTGGGGAGGGAGGGAGTGGGGTATTCACTAACTAGACAGTAGACAAGAATTAGATGAAGGGAAGGACAACACACAAGACAGGGGAAGTCAGCCCAACTGAACAAAACCAAAAGCTAAGAAGTTTCCTGAACACAACAAAACACTTTGAAGGACAGAGTAGCAGGGGTGGGGGTCTGGGGACCATGGTTTCAGGGGACATCTAGGTCAACTGGCATAACAAAATTTATTAAAGAAATGTTCTGCATCCCACTTTGGTAAGTGGTGTCCTGGGTCTTATAATCTTGTGAGGGGCCATCTAAGATGTATCAATTGTTCTCAACCCACATGGAGCACAGGAGAATGAAGAACACCAAACACACAAGGAAAATATTAGCCCAAGAAACAAAAGGGCCACTTAAACAAGAGACTCCATCAGCCTGAGACCAGAAGAACTAGATGGTGCCTGGCTACCACCAGTGACTACCCTGACAGGGAACACAATAGAGTGTCCCTGACGGAGCAGGAGAAAAGTGTGCAGAACTCAAATTCACATAAGACCAGACTTAATGGTCTGAGACTAGAGGAACCCCTGAAGACATGGCCCCTGGACTCTCTGTTAACCCAGAGCTAAAACCATTCCCAAAGCCAATTCTTCAAAGATTAGAGTAAAACATAAAATAATTCTCGTGAAGAGTGTGATTCTTAGTTCAAGTAGGTACACGAGACTAAATGGGCATCTCCTGTGCAGAGGCAGATTAGAAGGCAGAAAAGGATAGGAGCTGATGGAATGGACGTGGCAAACCAGGGTGGAAAGGGGGAGTGTGCTGTCAGATTATAGGGATTGCAACTAGGGTCACATAATAATATGCATATAAATTTTTGTATGAGAAATTAACTTGAGCTTTAACCTCCCCCTAAAGCACAATTTTAAAAAAATTAATGCATTGCATTGGGCAAATCTGCTGCAAAAGACCTCTTTAAACTGTTGAAAAGCAAAGATGTCACCTTGAAGACTAAGGTGTCCCTGACCCAGGCCAGGGCATATTCAATCGCCTCATATGCATGTGAAAGCTGGACAATGAATAAGGAAGACTGAAGAATAACTGATGCTTTTAAATTACGGTATTGGCAAAGAATATTGAACATACCATGTACTTCCAGAAGAACAAACAAATCTGTCTTGAAGGAAGTGCAGCCAGAATGCCCATTAGAAGCAAGGATGGCGAGACTTCGTCTCACATACTTTGGACATGTTATCAAGAAGGACAAGGCCCCGGAGAAGGACATCATGCATGGTAAAGTAGAGGGTCAGAGAAAAAGAGGAAGACTCTCAACGAGATGGAGTGACACAGTGTCTGCAACAGTTGGCTCAAACACAGCAACAATTGTGAGGATGGTATAGGACCGGCCGGTGTTTCGTTCTGTTGTACGAAGGGTGGCTATGAGTTGGAATTGACTCAATGGCACCTAACAACAACAACCTACCACTAAACAACATATAGACAAACCATTTTAAAAATGGGCAAAAGACTTAAATAGACATTTTACCAAATATGATATACAAACGGTCAATAAATATATGAAAAGGTGCTGGACACCATTAGTCATTAGCAAAATGCAAATCAAAACTACGTGAGACACCACCACATCCTTACTAGGATGGCTACTATCAGAAAAACAGAAAACAACAAGAGTCAGGGAGAATGTGGAGAAATTGCTAGTGGGATTGTAAAATGGTGCAGCCTCTCCGGAAAAGTTTGGCAGGTCTTCAAAAAGTTAAACATACAATTACCCTATGAGCCAGATATTTGCATTTCTAGGGGCGCTAGTGGCGCAAATGGATAAGCACTCGGCTAATAACCAAAAGGTTGGCGGTTCAAACCCACCCGGCAGCTCTGCAGGAGAGAGATCTGGCAATCTTCTTCCATAAAGATTACAGATAAGAAAACCCTATGACCCAGTTCTACTCTGTGACATGGGGTCGTTATGAGCCTAAAATTGCCTGGACAGCACCTAACAACAACAGATGTATACTTAAAAGGCGTGAAAGCAGGGATGCAAACAGGTACTTTTACACCAATGTTCACCACAACACTATTCATAATAGCTAAAAAGTGGGGGAAAAAAACAAATATCCACCAACAGATGCATGGATAAACAAAATGGATTATTTTTCAGTCATAAAAAGAAGTGCTCATAAATACTATGACATGGATGAACCCTGAAAACATTAGGCTAAGTGAAACAAATCAGATACAAAAGGACAAATATTGTACCATCCCATTTAAATGAAATATCTAGAATAGGCAAATGTATAGAGACCAAACGGTGACCAGGGGCAGACGGGTGGGAGGAGAGGGGTTAATGCTTAGGAGGCACCGAGTTTCTGCTAAGGGTGATTTAAAAACTGTGAAACTGACAGTGGTGATGGTTGCATAACATGGTGAAAGTAATTAATGTTACTGAATTGTACGTGTAAAAATGGTTGAAATACGAAAAGGTTTTGTTATATATATTTTACCACACACACACACAAAATAGCATGAAATGACATTTAAAAAAAAAAGAAACTTAGTTTCTTGGTCTGAGTGTGTGAGTGAAGGGAGGAAGATTTATTTTTAATTGTGTTTCAGATGAAGGTTTACAGAACAAATTAGTTTCTCATTAAACAATTGAAACATACATTGTTTTGTGACATTGGTTGCCAACTCCTCAACATGTCAATACTCTCCCCTTCTCGACCCTGGGTTCCTCATTTCCATTTGTACAGCTTTCCTGCCCCCTCCTGCCTTCTCATCCATGCCCCTGGGCTGGTGTGCCCATTTAGTCTTGTATACATGGTTGAGCTAAGTGTATTATTGTTTGTTTTATGGGCCTGTCTAATCTTTGGCTGAAGGGTGAACCTCAGGAGTGACCTCACTACTGAGTAAAAGGGTGTCCAGGGCCTGTACTCTCAGGGTGTCTCCAGCTTCTGTCAGACCAGTAGTCTGATCCTTTTATGTGAGTTTGAATTTAGTTTTACATTTTTATCCAGGTCTGTCCAGGACCCTCTACTGTGATCCCTATCAGAGCAATCAGTGGTGGTAGCCAGGCACTATCTAGTTGTGCTGGACTCAGTCTGGTGGAGGCTGCGGTAGTTGTGGTCTGTCAGTCCTTTCGACTAATCTTTTCCTTGTGTCTTTGGTTTTCTCCATTCTCCCTCGCTGAAAGGAGGAAAATTTAGATAATGTGGGGACATAAAGAAGAAAGTGGGTATTTCAACGATTTAATGCCAACCTTAGGCTGTACTAACCTAGAGAAATAAATTCACTTTTGAGGAACTGCAGTGTGTAAAGAATGAACTTTTTAAGGTAATTGGCTCTGGATCACCTTGTTGTCAATATGAAGAAACAAGAAGAAGAAGAAAAAAACAAGACTGCTTCCATAACAATAACAACAAAAATCACATGAATTGTAATTCTAAGTAGTGAAAAAAGAGATCATGCTAATAGCACTGTAGTTCCCAATGATTTCTAAAACAGGACACTTAAATTTAGACACTTTAAATTTGCTCCATAGGGTTTTCAATGCTATGACCTTTCGGTAACAGATACCAGGCCTGTCTTCCAAGGTGCATCTGGGTAGGTTCAAACCCCCAAACTTTCAGCTAGTAATCTTAACCTTTCCACCACCGGGGACTCCCTACTTGACTCTCTTACTGTGTAAAATAATTATTACAAAAGATGAGGTACTTTCTGCAACACCGTAGTGTGGCTGACCCTCTAGGATCTGCTGAAGAAATATTCTGATTAGTTTTATTATGCATTTCTCCCATTTTGCCCTCATTCCTAATATTCACTGTTCTGACACTGGGAATATGCATAGTTTTTGCTCCAAGAAGCCTTCAACCTTTTAAGAAGTGTGTGATCTCTATAAATCCCTCATTGCCTATATTAAGCTTGTTCAGCAACATCACATTTTACATTAGACCTGCTAGGACTGGCCATATTGTTTCTCACACAATCATGACGGAAATTTCTGCCCTACAGCCAAAGAAATTCCTTGAAACATGCCTCTAAGTATTTTCCTCCTGAAATTGGGATAACTATGGTCCTCAATGTATGTACTAGTCCCAAATCATGTTTCTTAACTCTTCATCTGTCTTAAATACCTACAACCATTAAAGGGGGGTAGGTGTATTCCTCACCATAATCTTAATTTTTGTATGATCAGCAATACTCAACAAAAGTCCTGCCTGATGAGGCACAGAAAACAAAGAGAAGCCATTTTAGGCAGGGAAATTGTGATCAAGAATATGCCCCTTCAAGTAAGAACAGACTTCAAATTGCGTTCAGACAGCACCACTTACTAGATATTTGCCCGTGGCAAACTATTTTATTTTTACAGAGCTACTACTTTTGTAAAACACCGCAAATACTCTCTACCTCACAGTGTTGTTTTCTTTAATAAAATGAGGTGCAATATATACTTAGCACATGCCAAGCCCTTCTGAAATAGCTCAATAAATGGTAAGTATAACTACAGGCCGAGGGGTGATTGAGGCCTGACGAGGAGCTCAACGTGACTAGTGTGTGTGCCAAAGTGTCTGTCAGAGACTGGTGGCAGATAAGGCCAAAGAGTACGGCAGAACCTGACAAAGGGAAGCAGGGTTAGCAGAGACTGGAAGGGGTGGCAGGAGGGCATCTGGACTGAGGTGAGGCTAACTACCCTAGGCATCCGTGACGCCCATGACTGCATGTTTCACAAACTCCCAGATGAAGCTGACGCTACCGTTCTAAGAATCACACGTTTGCATAGCGAGGATTCACACGATTTTTACCTCTTAATGCACCAAAAGACATAGGTCAACCCCACCCACTTGGCTGTCCAGAAAGCGGCTGCAGCGCTGACTGCCGAGACCTCGCAGGAAGCGGTAAAACTGCCGCGGCTGCGGTTCTTCCGGCTAAAATAAGTCCCCAGGCTCTGGGAGGGCGGAAAGATCAGGCGTGCGCAGAGGAGAGGGAGCAACGCCCTTAGACTCCGGGGCAGGAGCTTGCGTTGTCTCTTGGTAGTGGGTCAGGCCAGCAGGCTACAGAAACAAAACCTATCTTACACCAGAGTACCACTGCGACAAAACCGGGTTTCCGACCCGAGGCCGCACACTTCCACTTCCGGTTTCTGGGAGGGGTTCCGTGCGCGAAGCTAGAGGGCTGTAACTTGTGACTCTGGGGTTCAGTGGCTCCCCTTGTATTGGGGATCTGGTAACTGCTGCCCTAATCCCCATTATAGAGAGAAGTCCAAGTTTTCTTAAAAGCGCATATGAACTGGAACGCGGATTTCAGTAATCAAAGATAGCCTTGGGGAGCAGAGAAAGTTGGTATTTTCGTATTTGGCCGTTTGAAAAATTTTTATCATGTTCTTTAGAGAAATAATTTGTTTGCTCCTTGTAAATATTTCCCCATCTTTAGAGTTGTTGAAGTCTCTAGTTTCGCTTTTGTTTCATGGTTTGTCGTCTCTTCCTTATAAGGTGTTTTTCCCTAGGAGCAGGGTACAGACTGTGCAAACCCAGCCAGATCTCTCCAAGTGCTGAGGACCCTGGAGAGAGGAGTTCTCCAGGGTGAGAGGCAAGAAGATACCAGTCGTTCTGAGGGCCAGTAGGTAAAAGGTGAAGTACCTTTGAAAATGACAATTATAAACAGTTTTTACTTTTTCTCATATAAACTGCCGAAGCGGCTTAATTACTAAATAAGTCATGTGCGATGTAAATGAATCAGAGGTTTTATTGAAGCACATAACACACAATTTATAAACTGGGGAAACACTGAACTCACAGTAAGCAAGTCTCACAAGTGAAATGAGTGTTCAAAGGGACATGAGTAAAACCCTTTGCCGTGGAGTCAATTCCGACTCATAGCGACCCTATAAGGGACCCTCAAATGCTTGGGAAGTGTTCTTTCATGTTAATATAATCGGGCAAATCACATCCCCAATGTATAGTTGAACATGCTATTGGGTAAAATGGACCTTTGATCCAATATGGAATTTATCACTTCTTGAGTTTGGTTTGCTGGATGGTATTGTTTTTATAATTTTGATCAGGATTACAAAAAAGGGGACAATTTACATATTTATCATCCTGCTAACTTTTCTGTGATAAATAGCAGTGAGGCAAGTTGGCCTCGAAGAGAGCACAAACACCATGGTACACCATTACCAAAGGTTGGTTGCTATGAATCAGAATTGACTCTATGGCAGTGGGTTTGTTATTGTCAAGAAAGCTTAATAGTGCAATGTTTCAAAAATTTAAAGTAGGCAGTTGTCTTAGTCATCTAGTGCTGCTATAACAGAAATACCACAAGTGGATGACTTTAACAAAGAGAAATTTATTCTCTCACAGGCTGTAAGTTCAAATTCAGGGTGTCAGCTCCAGGGAAAGCCTTTCTCTGTCGGCTCTGGAGGAAGGTCTGTGTCATCCAGCTTCCCTTGGCTTAGGAGCTTCTCTGTGCAGGAACCTCAGGTCCAAAGGACACGCTCTGCTCCTGGTGCTGCTTTCTTGGTGGTATGAGGTCCCCCTGTCTCTCTGCTCACTTCCCTCCTTTATATCTCAAAAGAGATTCTCAAGACAGAATATAAATCTTGTAGATCTCATCAACATAACTGCCACTAATCCATCTCATTAACATCATAGTGTTAGGATTTACAACACATAGGAAAATCATATCAGATGACAAAATGGTGGACAATCATACAATACTGGGAATCATGGCCTCGCCAAATCGATACACATATTTTTGGGGGACACAATTCAATCCATGACAGCAGACTAAATTTCAGCTCTGCCCTGTAACAGCCTTTGCAAGTCACTTTACCTCCCTCAGCTTCAGTTACCTCTTATGAAATTGGAGATATAACAGTACCTTCTCCACAGGGTGTGTGAGATTATCTACACCTGTTGTGCTTTTCTTTCGTCCCTTCCTCCTTCCTTTGGTAATGATATTGTAATTGTCCTTTGGGGAGTTGCCTCTCCTTTACTTTGATCCAAATAGTTCTAATAAGGCTGACCCCACTTCCCAGCTGTCAGGATAGGCGGGTGACCCATGCATGGTACTAAGAGACCCCTGTCCACAGTGATTGGTTCAGCAGTTGGCATGTGACCAGCACAAGGCCAATCAGAATCCATTCTGTGACTTTTGCTGAAATTGCTGAGGAACCCCTCTAATAGGATTAGTATTTAAGCATGGCATTCACCTCATAATAGCATAGGATAGCCTCAGGATGAAGCACCTTAGAGGGAAGTAGAGCAGAGAGAAAGAAAATGTCCCAATGATATTGTTGAGCTGGTAGATACAGCCATGACTTCAGCCAGCTATCCCAAAAACTTCTAAGTATATGAGCCTTTTTTTTTAATACTTAAAAATTTTTGATCTGTATTTTTACTAACTGCAACAAAAAAATTCTTAAATAATATCATGGATTGAATTATGTCTGCCCAAAATATGTGTCAACTTGGTTAGGCCATGATTCCCAGTATTGTGTGGTTATCCTCCATTTTGTGATTGATATAATTTTCCTATGTGTTGTAAATAAATCCTAATCTCTGCCTGTGGTTAATGAGGCAAGATTAGATTATGTTAAAGAGGATTAAGGTGGGATGTAACATCCTTGCTCAGGTCACATCCCTGATCCAATGTAAAGGGAGTTTCCCTGGGGTGTGGCCTGCACCACCTTTTATCTTACAAGAGAGCAGAGAGTTGAGGACCTCATACCTCCAAGAAGGCAGTGCCAGGAGCAGAATGTTTCCTTTGGACCCAGGGTTCCTACGTGGAGAAGCTCCTAGTCCAGGGAAGATTGATGAGAAGGACCTTCCTCCAGAGCCGACAGAGAGAGAAAGCCTTCCCCGGAGCTGACGCACTGAATTTGGACTTCCAGCCTACTTTACTGTGAGGAAATAAATTTCTCTTTGTTAAACCCGTCCAGTTGTGGTATTTCTGTTATAGCAGCACTAGATGACTAAAATAACTAATTTTGGGTTATTGGGATGGCAAAATGAGATTATGCATTTAAAATGCTTAACAGAACACCTGACAGAAAATAAGTGCTCAATAAATAAGATCTACTACTACTACTATTATTATTATGGCTGAGTTAAATGGATTTGGATTTTCTGTGACATCTAATGGAATGACGGAACAATTTACCATCTGAAAACCATTTTGAGGGTAATTCAGAGAACTTTTTAGTTTTGTTAAAACTTTTTATTTGAGGACATCAGGTTACTGGACAAATTGCTCTTGGGGGAAAAAAAGCCACAGCAGCATATAATTTGTGTCTTTTATAAACAATGTGATTTGTCTCTCCAGTGAGTTGATAGAAAGACCAGTGCAGCTATTTTTAAGTGGAGAGCTGAAGTTACAGAATGCTTTTGGTGTTCAAATCAATTTAACAAAGTACAATGAGTAAAAGGCAGAATGAAAATAAGAATATATATCATGTTGCATCCAACCAGTCAGCTTCTTGAACAAACGTAGAACAAAAAACTTGTAGTCTGACGTTTTGGTTACTTGATGAGACATTATACTGATGAAAAAGAAAAAACCCTTGACATCAGTTCTGTCAAATTTATGATGGACTTTCATGAACACCAGTGGTATTTACTTTAACAACAAAATGAATATTCTTAATATTTGGGTTATGGAAAAATTTTCCATCTACTTTTCTTTCAAAGACCATTTATAGTCCATTTTTTATTTCTATTTTGAACCTTATGTTTAATGTTTAAACTGATCTCACTCTCTTTTTCTGTCTCTCTTACTAGAGGTGAAAATTTAAAAAAGGATTTTAGTTTTTTATCTTGATTTTATGTAACTTTGAAATGCTTACAGCTATTAGTAAGATTGCAGTCTTTACCAAGTGAGGGGGAGGGGGAAACCTGGGTGTGTGTGTATGTGTATTAGAGAAGGAAAAAGGAAATTTCAAGGTACTAAACGTGTACAATGGTATGTAGGAGAGGAGAACCTGGAATTTAACTTTCTGTGAAAATAGAGGAGACCCCGGGCTTTAAAGGAAAGTCTGTGTTTTTCTTAACCTCAAAAGTTATAAAATAAATACGAAACCTCAAACCTATGCCATTTGAGGGATACTGGGATTAAAAAAATGAAATAAAATATACGGAAAATACAGGGCTCTACTGTGCTATATCTTTATTTTTAATGATAGGCATAAATTGATAATTTCTGTTTTGTACTAAGAGCCGTGTTTGATGTAATAAGAATTTTTAGCCATGGGATTTGGGCCATCAGTGATGACAGACTCTTTTTAGAAACATCCATTTTGGAACATTTTGGAATTAAAAAATGGTAGGGAATTGGGAGCATTGGCAGTGAGGTGCCTCCCTTGAGGGCAGAAATAGAGTGGCCTGATGAATGTAATGTTCTTGAAATGTTCTAGAGTATAAACATATCATTTTACATTTTAATGAGTCCATTAGTAGAAAAGACAGTGGAAGTTTGTTTAAAGTTCAGACTGTTGTGCTATTTGTTCAAAAATTGTTTTGAAATATTCACCAAGTGAGTAATTCACTACACTTATCTCCCCATCATATCTGATATTAAAAATAAAGTCAAAGTAAGAAAAAGGCTACTAATAATGGTGACAAGGGCAGTTCACTCATTGTCATCCTTTATTTGACAAGGATTTCAGGAGCACCTCAGTGTGTCCCAGGCATATTAAGATAGAGGGCATAAAGTAATGTGGAAGGCAGGGACCATCCTCATCCTCCTGCAGCTTGTGCTTTGTGGGGGAAACAGGCCAAAGAGCAAAAGCCTACAGGAGACAGGGAAGGGACTTCAGTTGGTGAAATGGCATAAATTTGTGGCCCCTGTGACAAACCTAAAAGAGGATGATCTAACTAAAGTTCTTCAAAATTAATTTTTTTAAAAATAATTTGTGGGCCATGGAATGCATGTTTTAATTTGGACCGAAAGCAGGTCTGTGCATGTTGTGGTGTCATAGAGTAACCATCTGTACTCTGATTAATGTAAAATTGAGAGATTTATTGAAAGAAAAGAGATAGCTCGAGCTGGGAATAGACTGAACTCCATGCAGTGGAATCCAGTAATTCAAAATGGCAACTCAGCAGTAACGTTTTATAGGAGGGGAAACAATGGATATGAAATACATTACTTGATTCATATGTACAAGCTTAGATCACCAAAAGATATTACTCAATTGGTAGAATCATTTTAAGACAGGGCTTCCAGTGGTGGAAACTTGTGAAGCAAGGATTCCTGTAGCCAGAATTTGTAAGAAGGACTTCCTTTGCAAAGCTTTGTAAGGTGATTGGCTTAAAAGGGTATACATCTCTTTCTTAGATTGGGTATAGTGTGGCAATTACATGAGTATGTGACAGGGAGGGGTCACAGTGTAGTTACATCATCATTACCAGACATGCCTCTCTTAGAAACAGTACAGAAGATGGCTGCCACTAGGGTGAAAACTGAACCAGCAAACAAGGAATTGCACCCAATCCTGAAACTGGCCATTTAAGATCTATTAGGTACTGCAATTTTTTTTAATTCCCTTATACATTCCCTCCTTTTGATCAAAGATTTTGAGAGATTCTTTGGTCAGTTCACTAACCACTATTTTGTAAGAAGGCTTTCTTCTGCACTTACTTTGAGCATATGTTTATTCTAGATGGCTGTTTATTTACACGTCTTTAAGACCTCGGGTACTATGCATATGAAAAGATTGTTATTGTTAGGTGCCATTGAGTCAGCTCTAACTTATTAATGACTCCATATACAACAGAACGAACTCCTGCCTGGTACTTCTTTCAAGACAGATTTGTCTTATCTTCTGGCAGTCCACGGCACATTGAATATTGTTCACCAGCACCCTAATACAAAGTTGTCAATTCTTCTTCCTTATTTACCGTTCAACAGTCACATGCATATGAGGTGACTGAAAATATTATAGTCTGGGTCAAGTGCACCCCAGGCCTCAACGTGACATCCCCAATTCTTAACACTTCACAAAGATCTTTTGCAGCAGATTTGTCCAAATGCAACGTGTCATTTGCTCTTCTGACCACTGCCTTCAGGGGCACTGTCTTAGTCATCTAGTGCTGCTACAACAGAAATACCACAAGTGGATGGCTTTATCAGAGAGAAATTTATTTCTTCACAGTAAAGTAGGCTAAAAGTCCAAATTCAGGGCATCAGCTCCAGGGAAGGTTTCTCTCTCTGACGGCCTTCTCATCAATGTTCCCCTAGACTAGGAGCTTCTCCGCACAGGGACCCCAGGTCCGAAGGACACGCTCTGCTCCTGGCACTGTTTTCTCGGTGGTATGAGGTCCCCCTGTCTCTCTGCTCACTTCTCTCTTTTATATCCCAAGAGATTGCCTCAGGACACAATCCAATCTCATAGATTGAGTCCTGCCTTACCAACACAACTGCCACCCATCCTCCCTCATTAACGTCATAGAGGCAGGATTTACAACATCTAGGAAAATCACACAATACCAGCAATCATGGCCCAGCCAAATTGACACACACATTTTTGGGGGGACATAATTCAATCCATGACAGAAGCTGACCGTGGATTCAAGAAAAATGAAATCAAGCTATAAATAGCAGTAGAACATTATGAAAAGGTAGCTTGGCACTACTTGACATCTTCACCATGTCATAGCTTTAGCCTCTTCTGTGGTTTTATTACTTGAGGGTTAGTGCAGGGTAGACCACATTACAGGAATAACCTGACATCTGATGGCTTATTCACAAGGAGT
Source organism: Trichechus manatus latirostris (assembly GCF_000243295.1). Classification (NCBI taxonomy): domain Eukaryota; kingdom Metazoa; phylum Chordata; class Mammalia; order Sirenia; family Trichechidae; genus Trichechus; species Trichechus manatus. The sequence goes on along the minus strand of NW_004444069.1, from coordinate 6,408,291 downwards.
GGGCTAGAATCCGTCTGAAAGATAAGTACTATCAATGTACATTATTCTTTTCATAGGCATTAAATGGGTGTTTTGGGTAACAGCATTTGTCAAAAGTTTCATGCAACATTTAACAATCCCTATGATTATTACAATGACTATGAGTATTATTAATTCGGTTGACAGTTTAGACTTAATCCATGATCCAACACCTGAAGGCAACCAGCTGAAAATATCAAAAAAGGGGAGTTTGAGGGTAGAGGTCTATGAAGCCAAGTAGCCTTCTAGCAAATTAGTTTAATATCTGTTCCATCCTCTCCTAAATTGTTAATCCAGGTGCAGCAAGAGGTGTTAGCTATAGCACAGACCCCTCCTTGCTGGGCTAACAGGGAATCCAGGGCAATTGGATGATCTGAAACTACTTTGGCAAGTGAGTTCAATGATTGATTTCTCTTGACCAGTCATAGCATTGGCAACATCATCTACTATCCCTTTCCATGGTTTGGGAGATGTTACAGATGGCATGTCCTAAATCTCCCACTCCATAACAAGGGAAGAATACACTTAAAAAACTAACCTAAACCAGGGAACTCCTTTAAGGGATTCCCTCCGTCTCTCTCCCTTGCTCATCTCTTGACTATTTTTCTCTTCTCCTTCCTAATAGTTTCAAGTGGTCGGTCCCATATAGACTCTCATTGTAAGAATGGATGTCTAAATGGATTCCCATAAGGCCTATGGTACACTAACTTGTCATGTTCCAACCATCCAAACAGGATAAAGCCTAGGTATAGGACTCATTATTTGGATTCGAATGAGCAAAGGTGGAGTATCTTGATCCTCCACATAAGAATACATATCCATGTGGGGCACGTGTTTTGCCAGTCCCAATGCCTTTACCTGGGAGAGGGATGGTTTGATTCGTCTATTCAAGCCATTCTCTGTCAAGGAGTTGTTGCAAGTAGACAGTCGTCCTAACCTTAGCCAAGTCCACATTTGGAGACAAAAAGACCTTTTTCCTTGTAGACATGCTGTTAAATTTCCTGAAAAAGCCACATTCTCGTATCTGGGAGGGGCATTATATGAAATTAAGGGCTCATTTTTTTACAATCTGAAGAGGAGATCAAGGGTATTTTGGAACACTCTGTAACTCTAAGCTGAGTCAGATTGAAATATGGGACTTGGGGTTGAATCGGTATCTCAGGAGGATGCCACAGTTTCACATGTATGGCTCACCTAGAAGTGATGTTGAAATTGTTAATAGTAGGGGGAACAAAGCTATAATTCAGTATAGGAGCAGCTAACAGATCTGAGTTCTCATGTACAGTTTTGAGTAAAGGATGATAGATCCAGCATTCGTCAGATTTGTGATTGTGCAACTACCTGAGTGAGTTTAACAAAGGCATTCTCATGCCAAGAGTTAATGGGAACTGTGATGAACAGCAGTATGGGAAGAAAGTTTAAGAAGGGCTTCATAGTGGAGAAATACAACTGATAAGAAATAAACAAAGGCTACCATCATACAAATAATAGTGATGACAAAATAAACTATTCTCTAAAATTGGTGTTATAAAAAGAGGTTTGGATTCAGGGGAAGACAAAATATTAAAACAAGGAATAATACACCACAGCTGGAGTCCAATGACAATAAGTTCAAGTTTATAACACAAACAGCAATTTCAAAAGCAAAAGTTATAATTTCAAATTAAGCAAAAATGACTATAATGGTCAGAAGATGGCACTATAAGTGAGTTAGATCCTTAAAACCATTAAAATACAACTAAGAATTTGATCCCAGTGACTAAGAAAAATTCAAAGAGAGCTAAAGCCTTCATTTAAACAATTTATTTCGCAGATACCAATTTGCATAACGTAATCACCAAACTACCAGGATATAATTCCACAATCATGCATAACAGCTAATAATATGAAAATATCAAAAATGATAAAGAAAAAGGCAACCAGTCCTACTTTCACTGCAGGCTACATAGACAGTTTCAGGTCAGGTACAGAGATCTCAGGAAAGCAGTCTACCCAGCTGTCATCCACTTCTTATTAGGCAATTTAGACATTTCTTGCTTTTGATTATCAAAAGCCTAGAACATTGAACTGAAGATTTACAATACTGAAACAAATCAGATTGAATTCAATTTGAAACCAGGCAAGTTGCCCAATAGGAGAGGGCCATTGGCTGTCCAGGGATAATTTCATGAGAAGTCAATTTGTGAGATCCAAATGGAGAAGTTCTTAGATTTAAAAAGACCAGAGGCTGCACCTTAGTCCAAGGCAATTATAAAGATTTGGAAAGTTTGGCTAGTTTTTATCAGACCATTAGTTCTTTCAACTAGACTAGAGGAGGGTGATAAGGACAATGAAGTCTTTGAAAAATGAGCAATATTTTACATATTTCCTTAATTATTTGCCCAGTAAAATGGGTGCCTCAGTCACTACAAAGGACCCTTGGGGCTCCTCAAGTGGGAATAATGTTCTCAAGAAGTTTCTTAGCCACAAACGTGGCAGTAGCTCGACAACTGGGGAAAGCATCTACCCAGTGAGAAAATCTACAAATCATTGCTAGTACAAACTTGTAGCCACTTTAGGGGGGAAGTTGGATAAAATAAATCCACCATTCCAGCATTGGTCCTGACAGCGAGGGAAGTCTCCCAGGTGGAGCTTTATAAGGTTTACCTGAATTAATTGAGAGCAAATGGAACATTGGGAAAGCCACTTGTCATAAAAATGTCCCCACCAGTGTTTCTTTAAAATCTCTATCATCTTATCTCTTCCCAAATGAGTATTCATTGGCAATGACTCCAGTACAGGGGCTTGCAGGGACTTAGGGAGAACTAAGTTCTCGTTGGGTCCCATCCATGTGCTAAAGGTGGGGCATTGGGAGCAACCGTGTTTCTTCCATTTTTCAACCTTATCATGTGGAGCTGGTTTTTGATGTTCAAATAAATCCTTTAAGGCAATTCTTCCAGGCCTAGGATTCTCTACAAGCATGTTAAAAGGTTGTTCATCGTCTGAAACAGTCCCCCAATGTCAGGGAACCATACGTAACTGTTGAAAGCTTGTGAGGAGCATTGACAGGATTGAAACAAGGGGGCGGGGGGCGTGATCTTTAAAACTATGGAAAAAAAAACAAGTCTACAGCGACAGAAAAATCTCTCCACCAATGGGATTCTAAAGCCCTGATTAGTTCATCTGTCATTACTCCTATATTAGCATGCCAGTAATTTCTAACCATAGGAACATGTACCCATTCTGGCAAGATGAGTTATTAGGCCCAATCCACCATCCAGTGGTTGGATCTTGATGACAGCCGGCCTGTTCAGAATATGCTTACAGATGTAGGTAGCTTTGCAGGGCGGGGAGTAGCAGCCAAGGTACAACTTTCCTACTGTCTCCTTTCCTTCTGCCGCCCCTCATGGCAACAGTTTCCATCTGGAGCAAGTAGGAGCTGCTGACGCGGATTCTCTCTCTGTTACCGGGTAAGAAACCCCAGGTTCTTACTCGGCATGACTCATATTGGCTAATAAACGAGAGACTGAAGTGGGAGAACAAGAAAGGTAACTTTATTTGTTGTACAAGGAAAACGGAGTCAGTCGGAGCTGCTGCTGCCAAGACTGCTTGCTAAGGGCGGGCAGGCAGGTTACTTTTAAAGGGGTTTACAAGTAGGGCGTTCCTACAAGTTGCGTCAGCGACATTCTTAAATCATACTATGCAGGCGCAATGGGGTTTACAAATAACTTCCAAGCAAAAGCAGGATTCAAATGCAATGCTGAAGGGGCTTGGGGAGCCCAGCAAACGAAAGGATTTTGCAATACAATACTGTAGGGGAGGAAGCCAGGTAAAGAGTACAGCACTGTTGGGGGTTTTGTCTCATCAAGGACAAAATCCGGTTGGGAGGCGGGACAAAGGGTGAATTTGTTTAGTCTGATTAACACATTTGTTCAATTATATTAAGTGCCAGGCCATGTTTATAAGTTTCAGTTAAAATTTTAAATTCTGGGGTTAACTTGTGGTTACGAGCTATGGCTGTTAACCAAAAGTCAGCAGTGCAAATCCACCAGCCGCTCCTTGGAAACCATATGGGGCAGTTCTACTCTATCCTATAGGGACGCTATGAGTTGGAATCGACTCCACAGCAACGGGTTTGGTTTTTGGTTTTTAATGACTAATCATGTTGAGCATCTTTTCATGTGTTTACTGGCCATTTGTATATCTTCTTTGGAAAAATGTCTAAGTATTTTCATTTTTTAATTGGGTTGTTTCTCTTTTTGTTGTTGAGTGGTAGGAGTTCTTTATGTATTCTGGATACTAGTCCCTTAACAGATGTATGATTGCAAATATTTTCTCCCATTCTGTAGGTGTCTTGATAGTATCATTTGCCGCACAAAAATTTTTTAATTTTGGTGTAGTCCTATTTATTTATTTTGTGACTTGTGCTTTTGGTGTGTTCACTGCTAAAAGACATACTTAGTAATTTAATATTTAAATATCATAAGAAAGCATGTTTTCCATTTTGAGTTTGGGAAACTCATTAAAGTTAAATGACCCCTGAGCCAAGTGAAATAGGAAAATGATTAGGAATCTTGCTTCTTCTGAATACTTCTGTATCACACAAATGTATTTTGATACAATATCTAGCACATAGTGGGTATTCAAGAAATGTAGGATAAATTAATGATTGTATATTTATTTGCTGAGTAGAGATATTGTGAAGATTACTATGCCACAATATTTTGTTCACCATAAATTCCACATTCTAACTTTCTCAATGGTTTAACATTTTATAATCTCTGACGTTTGAATTTTCTGACATAGAATTGATTTTTAAAGATGTTTCATTAATAAGCCAAGAAATACATGGATGTTTCTATGTGGAAACTCCACTCCCTTCTTCTTCTTCAACTGTAAAGTGCTTTTTCTGCAAATATACTGTAATTTTGTAGAATCACAAAAATTAGAGATAAGGCCTCTTTGGCCATATAATGTACTTCTCAGTGACTTTTTACATGATTGATCCCGCTAATACATTTGTAGTGCCTTTTACAGTTGTGTTTTAACCCAGTTAAGTTTTGGCCTTTCTATCATTTCCCTTAGGGAAAGCTTTACCACAGTGTCATAAGTAAGAGTGTGTTGGAGTTGCTTCTGTTACGTAGCCCATATTTTCATTGTTTCACTCAGATTCTTCCAATTGAGCATTACATTATGCCATTTGGACCATGCCTCCCTTGGGAACTATGAAGTAGAATGGCCTTGGACAAAAGTTCTTAGAATTACCTGTAAGTGAGAAAAATCCTTTCTAATACCAGTGGCAGTTAAAGGAGAAAACTAGAGATATAATCTAAACCATGAGACTGCAAATAAAAGTAAACGTCGAGCAGGTTTTGTTATTTTATAAAGAGAACGGAGATTTTTTTTTTTTCCAATTTGGAAATTAAAAAAAAAAAAAAGGTTTCTAGTCAATTAGTGGTTAAGAGCTTGGCTGCTAACCAAAAGGTCAGTAGTTTGAATCCACCAGCTGCTCCTTGCAAATCCTATGGGCAGTTCCACTCTGTCCTATAGGGTTGCTATGAGTCAGAATCGACTCGACAGCAATGGGTTTGGTTTTAGTTTTAATCAATTAAAAGACATTTCTGAAGGTGAAGACTAGACCTTATAATCTTCTAGGATAGCTTTTATTCAAGTGGCACAACAGAGAGAGCTCACCGAATCAAAATTTATCTTCCTTATGGTTCATCTTCCTTTAGATGTACAAAGCTACCTACATCTGTAAGCATATTCTGTTTCCCTGCTGCCATCAAAGGCCAATCCTTCGTGTGGACTTTGGATTCCTTCCTCTCTCACTTTATTACGGACTTTGGTTCAGCAGTCATCTCCTCTCCTGGACAATCAGTCTTTTCCTCCCCACTGGGTAAATAGCTGGTCTGTGAACATCTTAAACCCCTACCTTGACCCCACATCCCCCTTAGGCTACACCCCTTTCTTTTCTTCCCTTGAGAGCAAGACTTCTTAAAAGAGTTGTCTGTACTTATTATTCCAACACCTTCCCTTACTTCCCAATCCAATCCAGTTTAGCCTCTGTCCATAACATTCTAAGAAAATTCTCTTGTCAAGGTCACTGACATCCTCCATTGGGACAAGACCAGTTCACAATTCTTTTTTTTTTTTTTTTAATTGTGCTTTAGGTGAAAGTTTACAGCTCAACTTAGTTTCTCATACAAACATTTCTACACACATTGTTATGTGACCCTAGTTGTTATCCCTACAATGTGACCACACATTCCTCCTTTCCACCTTGGATTTCCTGTGTCCATTCGACGAGCTCCTATCCCTTTCTGCTTTCTCATCTCGCCTCTGGACAAGAGCTGCCCATTAGGTCTTGTGTATTCACTTGAACTAAGAAGCACACTCTTTACAAGTATCATTTTTTGTCTTATAGTCTAGTCTATTCTTCGTTGAAGAGTTGGCTTCAGGAATGGTTTTAGTTCTGGGTTAACAGAGTCCAGCGGCCATGTCTTCTGGGGTTCCTCCAGTTTTAGCCAGACCATTAAGTCTGGTCTTTTTACTAGAATTTGAGTTCTGCGCCCCACTTTTCTCCTGCTCCGTCAGGGACTCTCTGTTGTATTCTCTGTCAGGGTGGTCATTGGTGGTAGCTGGGCACCATCTAATTCTTCTTGTCTCAGGCTGATAAGAGTCTCTAGTTTATGTGGCCCTTTTATCTTTTGGGCTAATATTTTCCTTGTGCCTTTCGTGTTCTTCATTCTTCTTTGCTCCAGGTGTGTTGGGACAAATTGATGCACCTTAGATGGCCGCTCACTAGCTTTTAAGACCACAGACGCCACTCACCAAAGTGGGATGCAGAACATTTTCTTATTTTTTCCCTTGCAAAAATTTATACATACATTGTTATGTGACTCTAATTTCTCTCCCCATACTGTGACAGCACACTCCTCCTTTCCACCCGATTGCCCGTATCCATTCAACCAGCTCCTAACCCTCTCTGCCTTCCCATCTCACCTCTGGACAGAAGCTGCCCGTTTAGTCTCTTGTATCTACTTCAGCTAAGAGGCACACTCCTCACGAGCATCACTTTATGTCCCACAGTCCAGTCCAATCCCTGTCTGAAGAGTTGGCCTCGGAAATTGTTTTAGTTCTGGGCTGATAGAGAATTCAGGGGCCATGCTTACTGGGGTTCCTCCAGTCTCAGATCATTAAGTCTGGTCGTCTTACTAGAATTTGAGTTCTGCACCCCACTTTCTCCTGCTCCATCCGGGACTCTCTGTTGTGTTCCCTGTCATGGCGGTCATTGGTGGTAGCCGGGCACCATCTAGTTCTGGTCTCAGGCTGATGAAGTCACTGGTTTATGTGGCCCTTTCTGTCTCTTGGGCTAATACCTTTCTTGTGTCTTTGGTGTTCTTCATTCTCCTTTACTGTAGGTGGTTGGGACGAATTGATGCATCTCAGATGGCCGCTCACTAGCTTTTAAGACCCCAGACGCCACTCACCAAAGTGGGGTGCAGAACATTTTCTTAAAAAACTTTGTTATGCCAATTGACCTAGATGTCCCCTGAAACCATGGTCCCCAGACCCACGCTTCTGCTACACTGTCCCTCAAAGTGGTTGTGTTGAGGAAACTCCTCAGCTTTTGGTTTAGTCCAGTGGTGCTGATTCCCCCTTTATTGTGTGTTGTCCTTCCCTTCACCTAAGATAATTCTTGTCTACTATCTAGTTAGTGAATTCCCCTCTCCCTCCCTTCCCACCCTCGTAACCATCAAAGAATGTTTTCTTCTGTGTTTAAACTTTTTCTTGAGTTCTCATAATAGTGGTCTCATACAATATTTGTCCTTTTGCGATTAATTTCACTCAGCTTAATGCCTTTCAGATTCATCCATGTTATGACATGTTTCGCAGATTCCTCATTGTTCCTTATCATTGCGTAGTATTCCATTGTGTGGATACCGTAATTTGTTTATCCATTCATCTGTTGATGGGCACCTAGGTTGTTTCCATTTTTTGCTATTGTGAACAGTGCTGCAGTGAACATAGGTGTGCATATATCTATGGGCGTGACGGCTCTTATTTCTCTAGAATATATTCCAAGGTGTGGGATTGCTGGATCGTATGGTACTTCTATTTCTAGCTTTTTAAGGAAGTGCCAAATCGATTTCCAAAGTGGTTGTACCATTTTACATTCCCACCAGCAGTATATGTGTTCCAGTCTCTCCACAATCTCTCCAACATTTGTTATTTTGTGTTTTTTGGATTTATGCTAGCCTTGTTGGGGTAAGATAGCATCTCATTGTAGATTTGATTTGCATTTCTCTAATGGCTAATGATCATGAGATTTTTCTTCATGTATCTGTTAGCTGCCTGAATATCTTCTTTGGTGAAGTGCCTGTTCATATTCTTTACTCACATTTTAATTGGGTTATTTGCCTTTTTGTTGTTGAAGTTTTGCGGTATCTTGTAGATTTTAGCCATGGGACGCTGATTGGATTTGTGGTAGCCAAAATTTTTTTCTCAGTCTTCAGGTTGTCTTTTTATTCTTTTGGTGAAGTCTTTTGATGAGCATAAGTGTTTGATTTTTAGGAGCTCCTAGTTATCTAGTTTCTCTTCTGGTGTTTGTGCGTTGTTAGTAATGTTTTGTATTCTGTTTATGCCATGTATTAAGGCTCCTAGCATAGTCCCTATATTTTCTTCCATGATCTTTATCCTTTTTTTATTTTATATTTAAGTTTTTGATCCATTTTGAGTTCGTTTTTGTACATGGTGTGAGGTATGGGTCTTGTTTCAGTTTTTTGCAGATGGATCTCCAGGTCTGCCAGCACCATTTGTTAAAGAGACTGTCTTTTCCCCAGCTAACGGACTTTGGGCCTTTGTCAAATATCAGCTGCTCATAGGTGGATGAATTTATGTCTGAATTTTCAATTCTGTTCCATTGGTCTATATATCTGTTGTTGTACTAGTACCAGGCTGTTTTGACTACCGTGGTGGTATAATAGGTTCTAAAATAAGGTAGTATGAGGCCTCCCACTTTGTTCTTAAGTAATGCTTTAATTATCTGGGGCCTATTCCCTTTCTATATGAAGTTGGTGATTTGTTTCTCCATCTCATTAAAAAATGCAGTTGGAATTTGGATTGGGATTGTATTGTATTTGTAGATTGCTTTGGGTAGAATTGACATTTTCACAATGTTGAGTCTTCCTATCCATGAAATTCTGCTCTAATTCTTATTATTTCCTTTCTTCTGGCGCCTGAGGGCTTCTTTTGCTGCTCTGTTTCTACTAGTTCCAGCTGTAGGGTTAATGTTTTGATTATGGCCCTTTCTTCTTTCTGGATGTGTGCATTTATTGCTATAAACTGACCTCTGAGCACTGCTTTTGCTGTGTCCCAAAGGTTCTGGTAGGATGTGTTTTCATTCTCGTTTGATTCTATGAATTTCTTTATTCCATCCTTAATTTCTTCTATAACCTAGTAGTTTCTGAGCATGGTATTGTTCAGTTTCCATTGTATGGTTTTTTTTCCTTGCTTTTTCTGTTATTGATTTCTACTTTTATGGCTTTATGGTCAGAAAAATGCTTTGTAATATTTCAGTGCTTTGGATTCTGTTAAGGCTTGCTTTATGGCCTAATATGTGGTCTATTCTGGTGAATGTTCCATGTGCATTGGAAAAGAAAGTATACTTGGCTGCTGTTGGGTGGAGGGTTCGGTATATGTCCATGAGATCAAGTTGGTTGATTGTAGCATTTAGATCTTCTATGTCTTTATTGAGCTTTTTTCTGGATGTTCTGTCCTTCACTGAAAGTGGTGTGTTGAAATCTCCTACTACTATTGTGGAGTTGTCTCTCTTTCCAATGCTGTTAGAGTTTTTTTATGTATTTTAGAGCCCTGTCATTGGGTGCATAAATATTTATTATAGTTGTGTCCTCCTGGTGTACTGATCCTTTAATCATTATATAGTGTCCTTCCTTATCCTTTTGTGGTAGATTTTACTTTAAAGTCTATTTTGTCAGAATTAATATTGCCACTTTTGATCTTTTTTGAGTGTTGTTTGCTTGATATATTTTTTCTCATCCTTTGAGTTTTAGTTTGTGTCTAAGGTGTGTCTCTTTTAGGCAGCATATAGATGGATCAAGTTTTTTTTATCCATTCTGCCACTCTCTGTCTCTTTATTGGTGCATTTAGTCCATTTACATTCAGCGTAATTATTGATAGGTATGAGTTTAGTGCTGTCATTTTTGATGTCTTTTTGTGTGTGTTGTTGACAGTATTGTTGTTCCACTTAATTTTCTGTGCTTTTTCTTTATGTATTTTGTTTTCATCTTTTTCATTGTTGTTGATTTTGTATTTTCCAAGTCTTTATATTTTTCTTGTTTTTTATTTTCATGCATACGACTTTGTGGTACCTTAATATCTACCCCTATTTTTCTAAGTTTAAACCAGTCTTTTATTTTTTTATATCACCTTGCCTTCCTCTCCATATGAAAAAATCTATGTCTACATTTTTTAAGGCCCTCTTTTTTTGTTTTTAATATTGTCATCTTTTACATATTGACATCTCTGTTTCCCTATTTTCAGTGTCTTAGCTTTTATTTATTTTTGTGACTTCCTTATCTGGGTTGATATCTGGTTGCTTTGTCCTGTGTTCTAGTCTTGGATTGTTATCTGATGTTACTGATTTTCTAACCGGAGAACTCCCTTTAGTATTTCTTATAATTTTGGTTTGGTTTTTGCAAATTCCCTAAACTTCTCTTTATCTGGAAATGCCCTAATTTCATCATCATATTTGAGAGACAGTTTTGCTGGATATTTAATTCTTGGCTGGCAGTTTTTTTCCTTCAAGGCTTTATATATGTCATCCCACTGCCTTCTTCCCTGCATGGTTTCTGCTGAGTAGTCTGAGCTTATTCTTATTGACTCTCCTTTGTAGATGACTTTTTGTTTATCCCTAGCCGCTCTTAAAATTCTCTCTTTAGCTTTGGTTTTGGCAAGTTTGATTATAATGTGTCTTGGTGACTCTCTTTTGGGATCTACTTCATGTAGGGTTTGATGAGCATGTTGGATAGATATCTTCTCATCTTTCATGATATCTTGGAAGTTTTTTGCCAACAAGTCTTCAACAATTCTCTCTGTATTTTCTGTTATCCTCCGTTCTGGTACTCCAATCACTCGTAGGTTATTCCTCTTGATAGAGTCCCACATAATTCTTAGGGTTTCTTCATTTTTTAAAACCCTTTAATCTGATTTTTCTTCAAATAAGTTGGTGTCAAGTGCTTTATCTTCAATCTCACTAATTCTGACTTCCATTGCCTCAATTCTGCTCTTATGACTTTCTATTGTGTTGTCTAATTCAGAAATTTTATTGTTAATCTTCTGGATTTCTGATTGCTGTCTCTCTATGGATTCTTGCAGCCTGTTAAATTTGTCATTGTCCTCTTCTCTAATCTTTTTAATTTCCTCTATTGTGTGTTCTGCATTTTGCTTAATTTCCCTCCTAATTTCTTGAAGAGTTCTATATATTAATCTTTTGTATTCTTCCTCTTGTAATTCCAAGAAATTCTCTTCCTCCAGAAAATTCCTTCTTTATTTTGGGAGCTTGCTGAAGCCATCATGGTCTGCCTCTTTATGTGACTTGATATTGACTGTTATGTTCGAGCCATCAATAAGTTATATTTATTTTATGCTTCCTTACTGTGTCCTAGCTTCCTGTTTTGTTTTTAGATGCCCAAATAGGCAGCTCGTGTGAGCTAGTCCAATCACCAGTGCCCCTGATGCTCCAACATCCTGCCACCAAGTGGCCTGACCTACCACTAAGTATGTGAGCCCTGGAGTCTGCCCACTCCTCCTGAATTGATTCAACTCAGGTGTCCACGTAGTCGGCCACCAAGTGTGTGGTGTAGGCTCTCACCTACATTCCTAGACAGGCATGGGTGATTGGTGTAGGCACAGGCATCTGGCTGCAGCAGGGGGTCACACGCTGAGCAAGGCAGGGGACCGACGGCCTCCCCCGAGTGTCCAGGAGGAAAGCATGTCTCTGTTCCCTAAGGCGCTTAGGTGGATGGGTTTTGCAGCTAGACTATGAGCACCCAATGCTGTTGGCTGTAAGGACTAGGGGTCACCACTTGGGCCTCGTCACAGGTGGCTAGGTGGCATGGATGGAGCCACTAGTCCTCAGTCCCCTGATGTGGGTAGGTGAAGACCCTGCTTAATAGGCAGAGCAGTGTCAAATGTCAGGAACCTGCCACTTCACAGCTGAAACAGTTGAAGTTAGACTCCAGGTATTTACCTGTTGTACTGTGGTAATGAGGGCCTACGCTGTTGAAGTGGGCCCACACAAGTCTATGCAAGGGAAAGGCACTCAAAGTCCGTGGACCCCTTATGCCTGTGCCTAGGCAAAGGAGCTGTGCCTACCCTAACTTCCTGGCTTAGGGGAGCTGGCAGATTATTTTCTCCCGTTTTTGTTAATTTGTTCCCTCTCCAAGGCTGGGAGAATGGCTCAGGGCTCGTGACGGGTCCTACTTCTGGCCCAGGGGACGTGGCAATTGCTGAAGCTGGTCCCAGATCCAGTGCAGAGCAGGGAGTGGGGAGGTAAATGGGAGAGAGGTTTTTCCCTAAGGGGGGTGTTTTTGATCCACGTGGTAGGCCAGACGCAAGTACTTTTTTTGCTGATCGAGGGGTGCTTCTCACTGGTTCCGGATGGCCGAGTAGACTCTCTGCCACTGGGTCTCCCCTGATGTTGAAAACACCTCCAAGCACCGATGCTTGCCTGCCTCACTGCACACCACAAGCTGATCTGGTCTGAAGGGCTCAGGCTCCTGCAAGGTTAGGTCTGGCAACTCCTTGCTGCTTCTGAACTGTCTCTCCCTTCCCCTGCCACTCAGTCCAATTCCTCAACTTTGCCTTTGATATTCAGGGCTCCTAGATTGTCATATATATTCAATTCACTTGTTTTTTCAGGTCTTTGGTGTAAGAGGGACCACTGGAAGCGACTGACTACTCCGCCATCTTGGCCCTGCCTCCAGAACATTTTCTTTATAAACTATGCTATGCCAACTGAGCTAAATGTCCCCTGGTACCATAGTCCCCAGCCCTCAGCCCAGTAAGTCAGTCCCTCAGGGAGTTTGGATAAGTCTATGGAGCTTCCATGACCTTCCCTTGGTCAAGTTGTGCTGGCTTCCCCAGTATTGTGTACTATCTTACCCTTCATCAAAGTTACCACTTATCTATTGTCTGTTTAGAATTTTTCCCTCTCTACCTTTCCACTCCCTCGTAACCATCAAAGATTGTTTCTTTTAGTGTGTAAACCTTTTCATGAGTTTTTATAATAGTGGTCTCATACAATATTTGTCCTTTTGTGATTGACTTATTTCACTGATCATAATGCCTTCTAGATTCATTTATGCTGTGAGATGTTTTGTAGATTCATCATTGTTCTTTATTGTTGTGTAGTATTCCATTGTGTGTATGTACCAGTTTGTTTATCTGTTCATCTGTTGATGGGCACTTACGTTGTTTCCATCTTTTTCTATTGTGAATAATGCTTCAATGAACATGGGTGTGCATATGTCTCTTCGTGTGATGGCTCTTATTTCTCTAGGATATATTCCTAGGAGTAGGATTGCTGGATCATATGGTATTTCTATTTCTAATTTTGTAAGGAAGAACCTATCATTTTCCAAAATGGTTGTACCATTTTGCATTCGCAGAAGTGCTTCAGAGTTCCAGTCTCCCTGCAGCATCTTCAACATTTGTTATCTGTTTCTTTTTATTCATGCTACTAATGTCGGGGTGAGATGGTATCTTATTGTGGTTTTGATTGGCATTTCTCTAATGGCTAGTGATTGCGAGCATTTCCTCATGTGTCATTGCCATCTGAATGTCTTCTTCAGTGAAGTGTCTGTTCATATCCTTTATCCACTTTATAACTGAATTATTTGTCTTTTTGTTGTAAAGGTGTTGGATTTTTCTGTAGATTTTAGGGATTAGACCTTTGTCAGATTTGTCATAACCAAATTTTTTTTCCTAGTCTGTAAGTTCTCTTTTTACTTTTTTGGTAAAGTCTTGATGAGCATAAGTATTTAATTTTTAGAAGATCCCAGTTATCTAGCTTATCTTCTGGTGCTTGTGTATTGTTAGTTATGGTTTGTATCTTTTTTTTTTTTTCTGTGTATTAGGGTCTCTAGCGTTGACTCTTTTTTCTTCTATGGTGTTGTTTTTGTTTTATATTTAGGTCTTTGATCCATTTTGAATTAGTTTTTGTGTATGGTGTGAGGTATGGGTCCTGTTTCTTTTTTTTTTTTGCAGATGGATATCCAGTTTCGCCAGTACCATTTGTTAAAAAGACTGTCTTATTCCTATATGTTGGATCTTGGGCTTTTGTAGAAGATCAGGTGACAGTGGGGGATGGATTTACATCTTGTTTCTCAATTATGTTGCATGGGTCAATGTGTCTGTCGTACCAGTACCAGGCTGTTTTGACTACGGTAGCTGTATAGTAGGTCCTGTAGGTTCTGAGGTCAGGTAGTGTGAGTCTTCCTACTTTATTCTTCTTCTTCAATAGTGCTTTACTTATCCAGGGCCTCTTTCCTTTCCATATAAAGTTAATGATTAGTTTTTCCATCTCGTTAAAGAATGCTGTTGGTATTTGGATCGGGATTGCATTGTATTTGTAGATTGTTTTGGGTAGCACTGACATTTTCACAATGTTAAGTCTACCTATACATGAGCATGGCACGCTTTTCCATTTATGTAGATCTCTTTTTGTTTCTTAGAGTAGGGTTTTGTAGTTTTCTTTGTATAGGTCTTTTACATCCCTGGTTAGATTTATTCCTAAGTGGTTTTTTTTTTTTTTTTTAGGGGCTATTATAAATTGTAATTCTTTCCTGATTTTCTTTTCATAGTTCTCTTTATTGGTGTATAGGAATCCAACTGATCTTTGTATATTTAGCTTGTATCCTGCTACTCTGCTGAATCTTTCTATTAGTTTCAGTAGATTTCTCGTGGAGTCTTTTTGATTTTCTATGTATAGTATCATAGCATCCACAAGTAGGGACATTTTTACTTCCTCCTTACCAATTTGGATGCCCTTTCTTTTTCTTGCCTGATTGCTTTAGCTAAGACTTCCAGCACAATGTTAAATAGGAGTGGTGACAAAGGGCATCTTATCTTGTTCCTGTTCTCAAGAGGAATGTTTTCAGCCTCTCTCCATTAATAATGATGTTGGCTGTTGGTTTTGTATAAATGCTCTTTATTATTTTGAGGAATTTCCCCTCTATACCTATTTTATTGTGAGTTTTTATCAGGAATAGGTGTTGGACTTTGTCGAATGCCTTTTCTGCATCAATTTAGATGATCATGTGATTCTTTTCTTTTTTTATGTGGTGGATTATGTTGATTGATTTTCTAATGTTGAACCATCCTTGCATACCTGGTATGAATCCCACTTGGTAGTGGTTTTTTTTTTTTTTTTTTTTTTTTTTTATATGATGCTGAATTGTATTGACTAGAATTTTGTTGAGAATTTTTGCATCTATATTCATGAGAGATATTGGTCTATAATTTTCTTTTTTGTGTGACATCTTTGCCTGGTTTTGTTATCAGGGTTATCTTGGTTCCATAGAATGAATTTGGAAGTATCCCTTTTTCTGTGATCTGAAATAGTTTGCGTAGTACTGGTGTAAGCTCTTCTCTGAATGTTTGGTAGAATTTTCCGGTGAAGCCATCTGAGCCAGGGCTTTTTTTTTTGGTTGGGAGTTTTTTTGTTATCTTTTCAATCTCTTCTCGTTATTGGTCTGTTCAGATTTCAACTTCAGTTTGTGTTAGTTTAGGTAGGTAGTGTGTTTCTAGAAATTTGTCCATTTCCTCTAGGTTTTCAAATTTGTTGGAGTGTAGTTTTTCATAGTACTCTGTTATGATGCTTTTTATTTCAGTTGGTTCTGTCTAGTAAGCACATGAGTCAAAACAAACAAAAAATACAATCATCTTAATAGATGCAAAAGATACTGTATAAAAACAGTTCTGAGAAACTGAATAGGAGGATACTTCTTATACAAATAAAGTCTAAAAAAGCTCCTTTGGGGCAATAAAGAAAGAGAGATTGAGAAACACTGACCAAGGGATATGGAGGGAGGGAAAGCTTTGGTGAACAGTAACTCCAAGAAGACAGAGGAACTATAGAGAGGAAAAATCCATTCACTAAGAACTCTGTTCCATTCAAGTCTCTAGCTCTGAGGGGGTTTTTGCATTTACTCCATCCCATTCTCTCAATTTCTGTTTTGTGCTTTGCTCATTCACAAATTCAATGCTAAGGGTGACTTTTCCTTATCAGCTAGATCCTCTCATTCTCTACAATTTTCTTTATATTTTGCCTGCAACAGTCAGCTTCTTCTCTATCTCCCATCATAGACACATTCACCAAAGCATGTTCCAGGATGCTCCCTACAACCTTGCTGGTCATAGTTCTTAAAGGGAAACTACCCCAGTTCCTATCAACAGTAAATGGGATGCATAAAGTGAGGACTATTCACACAAGACAATACTATACAGCAATGAGAATGGTTGATCTACAACCAAATCCAGTAATACGGAATTATGCATTGAACTAAGCTAGACAGTATATAATATATACTACAACTACTCCTCGCTTATCGCCTATCTTATTATCCGACAGTTCACATTTACTTCAATAGTAAGAAATCTACTATCTGACTATTTTGCACATTAACGACTTAGATCTGGCAGTAACGAACACTGAGGTGCAAGGCGAGTGCAATGCTAGCTGTGATGGTTAAGGTTATGTGTCACCTTGGCTAGGCCATGATTCTCAGTGGATTGGCAGTTACTCAGTGATGCAATCTGGCAGTTATGTAATGATGTAGGAGCCCTTGTGGAGCAGAGGTTAAAAGTTCGGCTGCTAACGAAAAGGTGGTTCTACTCTGTCCTATAGGGTCACTATGAGTCAAAACTGACTCGACAACGGATTTGATTTTTGGGTTTTTGTAATGTAATTTGGCGGTTATGTGATTTTTTAAATAATGCCGATTTTCACATAATGAGCTGGTCTTTGGAATGTAACCACGTCGATAAGTGAGGAGTGGGTGTATATGACTCTTTTCTATGAAGTACAAGAACAATCAAAACTAATCTGTGGTGTTAGAGTTAGGATAGTGGTTATTCTGGACTGACGGGGGTGTATCTAGAATTTAGCACAGGTGCAGGAGTTTAGATGGCTGGTTATACACTGGTATTCAATTTGTGAAAATATCAAGATGACTATAATGTACTTTTATCCATGAATAGTATATTTAAATAAAAGTTTTAAATATGTAAAAGACGGTAAGCATGCTTCCAATTAAATAATAAGAAATAATAAACAGGTGAGAATGGAAAGACAGAGCAAAGATCAGACCTAAGGGAGGAAAGCTCCTGCTAAAGAAATAGAGAAAACCATAGGGAACATAATTTAATTTAATAAAATAATACAGAACATGCAACTTAGTCCTTCACCCCATTGAGTAAACTCCTTTACTCATGAACATCAAACTTCACTCCTTCAGTTCATAGATTTACATCATCAAAAAGAAATATTTTCCACAGTAATAGAGTCTATGACTTAGAACTCTATTTCATCATATTCAAAGTCATCTCTGACTCTATCCATATTAAGTCAATCCATTTCTATAAATCTATCTTCTGTGTAGACACCAGTATTAAAGAGATGTATCTGACAAGTAAATTTTGCAGCCAGAAGAGCCAAAGGTTCATGATGACCATGTAATGCAGGAAGTGACAGATAGCCATAAACCTGTCATAAGCCATCATGGTCAGAAGGAAGTTATTTAGTCCTGCAAATAGCATAAAAAGTACATCTGACTGAGGCAACCTTCATAAGTTATGACTTGTCTCCGTGTCTGGATGTTCAGCAGCATCTTTAGGATAGTGGTGTTGAAACTTATGCCACCAAAGGACAGCCTGAAGAGGAAGAAGTACATTTGTGTGGAGGTAAGTCTCTGAGATGATACCTGGGATGATGATCAGGTTCCCAGTGAAGATGACTGGGTACATGGACAAGAAGGGCCTGAATAGGAAGGGTTGCAATTCTGGTTCCAATGAGAACGCCAGAAGAAGAAAGTCTGAAATTCATTTGTCATTTTCTGGTTCCATGTTGTTGTAGTGAATACCATGAAAGAGAAAAAGAACATGATTACTTTCCACACAGAGATTACTAACCTAGCAGTGATGGGATAGCTTATATTCTGCAGTAGATGAATTAATAATATTCTCTATTTTGTTTGTGGATCTGGTCATCTTTAGGGAATCCCTTAGCCATTTCTGATGAGTGAATTCCTGCCCCCCCCTCAGCCCTTCCTTCAAGCACTCGTGTTCTATGGTTTCTATGAGAAATTCATCTGAGGAATATATATTGAGTGCTATGTACCAGGCACTGTCTAGGCAATGGGTATATAGTGCTGAAAAACAGAAGTCCCTAGAAGCCAATGATGGAGGCAGAATACAACCAAATAACATAATCATGTAACATACCAAATGATGACAAGTGCTCTGAAGAAAAAGAAAGCAGGTAAAAAGGAGAGAGTGAATAGGGGTTGCTATTTTTTACTGGGTGTTCACGCAAGATCAGCAGACAAGGCGACATGTGAACAGAGGCCTCAAGGATGAGAGTGCAGGAGACATGAAGCTATCTGGGGAAGTGTGTGCCACAGAGGGAACAGACAGTGCAAAGTCACTAAGGGGCTTGTTTCAGATGTTCAAAGTCATCAAGGAAGCCAGTGTGGTCAGAGGAATGTGCAAGGAGAGTGTTAAGAGTTGGTGTTACAGAATGTTGAACAACAAGGTGGTCTTGCAGCTGCTGAAACTTCAAGATGCAGGATGTCCCTCACCCACTGGTTGTACCTCTTGCACTTGATTAATTTGGTTACCAAGGGGTCCCATGAATTCAGTTGAGTCCTCTCCTTATTTCCATTTGGTTCTCATTTGGGCTTCTGTATTATAGGAGACATCCTTATGAATATATGAACCCAGGTTCCCTTTCTCTGAAACCCACTCATGCTGAACATAGTGCTCACACACACACAGCATACTATAGCTTCGTGAGTCTCTGTTAATACCATACTCTCCTCATCTCCAACCATATAGGTTAGACCAAGATTGGACCCACCACAAGCTTACAACATCAGATTATCTTTCCCCTGAAGAATACAGAAATTGTGTCCAGATATTCCAGTTGGGAAACCTCGCATGGATGTGTAAACTTGGGCTTATTTTGATATGGTCATTTTCTACCCTGTGTTTAAAGAAACATAAAAATCTGCTCAATAAACAAAGAGATAGCAATGTAATGGACATGGGGGGAAATATATAAACTCAGACGCTGAGAGACTGTGACAAAGCTTCCTTGGTTCTGGCAGCACTCTAACCCTGGTTATATTCCCTTGATGCACAGAAAAACTATTAAAAGAACAAAAAACATATTTATCCAAAAGACAAAAGGAGTGATATCTTTACAGTGTTAAGACATCTTAAAGACTGAACACCCCAAGAGAAAAGTGAGCAAAGGCAATAAGCCAACAATTCACAAAAGATCAAGTGCTACATAAAACAAAAGTGAAGAATTGTTATATAAAATGGTAGAAGACTTTCTAAATGATACTAAATGCAAAACTTTTGGAATTTGTTTGTATTTGACAGACAACTGACCCATTCTGGTTCTTAATATCTTCCCTATATAGTAGAGGTAGTGCTAGCTATATTCTTATGTGGATTATAGACTTAATATATATAAAATTCCTTCCTGTTTGTCTTTTTTTTTTTTTTGGTAATGCCTGTGATTTTTCAGAGTAATCACCAGGCCTTTCTTCTGAGATGTCTCTGGGTGGATTCAAACTGCCAACCTTTCAGTTAGTAGCTGTTTTAGTTATCTAGCACTGCTATAACAGAAATACCACAAGTGTGTGGCTTTAATAAAGATACATTTATTCTCTCACAGTCTAGGAGGCTAGAAGTCCGAATTTAGAGCGCCAGCTCCAAGGGAAACTTTCTCTCTCTGTCGGCTCTGGGGGAAGGTACTTGTCATCAATCTTTCCCTGGTCTAGGAGCTTCTTAGGGCAGGGACCCTGGGTCCAAAGGACATATTCTGCTCCTGGCTCTTATTTCTTGGTGTTAATGAGGTCCTTATCTCTCTGTTCGCTTCTCTCTTCTTTTATCTCTCGTAAGATAAAACTTTATGCACGCCAAACCCCAGGGAAACTCCCCTTACATCGGATCAGGGCTGTGACCTGAGTAAGGGTGTTGCATCCCATCCTAACCCTCTTTAACATAGCCTAATCTTGCCTCATCAACCACAGGCAGAGATTAGGATTTACAACACATAGGAAAATTACATCAGATCACAAAACTGAGGACAACCACACAATACTGGGAATCATGGCCTAGCCAAATTCACACATATTTTGGGGGGACACGATACAATCCACGAGAATAGCCAAGCGTGTAACCATTTGTACCACCCAGGGACACCTTAGTCAATGAATGGTGATAAGATGAGGCTGATTTTTTTTTTCTACTTCTCAGATGTCTCCACTATTTCTACATCTTTCAGTGCACAAGTCCCCAGCCTTATTTCAGTTCCTTATCATGTCTCCGAGCAATGCCAAGCTGGCAACCCTCCAGCCAAATATTCACCTTGACCCAGAGAGATCTTAATTATCACCCAAAGGGAATCGTTAAACAACCCTAATTTAAACAAAAAAAAAA
>NW_004444069.1:6376218-6387437 GCF_000243295.1 Trichechus manatus latirostris | reverse complement strand
AAAAAAAAAAAAAAAAATAACAAAAGAAATATTTATTTGTTGTATTCGCTGAGCTGAGATTGGGGACTGCAGCACGAGACAGAACCCTCCCCACCTCATCTCTGGAACACTCCTTAGGAATTGATAAATTACCAAAGTGTCATCCAGAGAGTGAGTAAATATCTGAACTCCACCAGAAATCTTTTAAATACTGCAGTGGAAGGGTTGGGCTTTAATCATGGTACCTACCTTACAACTGAAATAATATTTGGGGGAGGACGAATTTTTAAAAATTTCTATACCAACAAGTGAAACTAATTACTATCAACGAATCTGCAAGTCTAGACTTGTGGGTGGAGACTTGATGGGCTTACAGATCCACAAAAGTTTGAAGGTGCACTGACGATGAGCTGGTGTGAATCCTGCTCAGGCACTGTCATGGATTGAATTATGTCTCCCAAAAAATATGTGTATCAATTTGGCTAGGCCATGATTCCCAGTATTGTATGGTTGTCCTCCATTTTGTGATTGTAATTTTATGATAAAGAGGATTAGAGTGTGACTGTAACACTCTAAGGTCACATCCCTGATCCAATGTAAAGGGAGTTTCCCTGGGGTGCGGCCTGCACCACCTTTTCTCTTACAAGAGATGAAAGGAAAGGGAAGCAAGCAGAGAGTTGGGAACCTCATAACCACCAAGAAAGCAGCACCGGGAGTAAAGCGTGTCCTTTGGACCCGGGGTCCCTGTGCGGAGAAGCTGTTAGTCCTGGGGAACATTGATGAGAAGGCTAACAGAGAAAGAAAGCCTTCCCCTGGAGCTGATGGCTTGAGTTTGGACTTGTAGCCTACTAGACTGTGAGAGAATAAATTTGTCTTTGTTAAAGCCATCCACTTGCGGTATTTCTGTTCCAGCAGCACTAGATAACTAAGACAGGCACTTAGTAAATATGTGATCTTAACCCCAATTTCTTCTTCTTTAAAGTATGAATTGCTCAGTTACTTATGTATACAAAAAACAGATAGATGCTAGCAAAGGAAAGTGGATTTTAACTACTTAACCAGGTGGTCACTCCAATCTATCTGCTGTCCCACCTGTCTTTTCATTGCTAGAGCAAACCAGCACAATCCTTGGCACCTGGTATGCAGCTATTAATCTCGTAAATGTTTTATTCTCTATTTGTGTTAGTAAAGACCAAGAGAAAGTATTTGCTTTTAGCTGGCAGGACCAAAACAGCTTCCTTGTCCTTTCTCAGGGATATATAAACTCTCCAGCACTCTGTCACTGTTTTCCTCTGCAGACTGATCATTTCTCCATTTTAAGTCATGCTGGTCCACTGTGATATCTATGGTTTTATGCTGACTTGGACAGGGTAATCAGGAAGTAGCAACAGTTCTAGTTACTTTGGTAACACACATGTGTACCAGTGGGTGGAAATAAACTCCCTAGAAATCCATAGGTCTGCTACCTTAGTGAAATTTCTAGGAGTCCAGGATCTGGATTATGGTGATACGTCCTTTCCAATGTGAAGGATAAGTCGTTGTGTCTGTTCCCTCCTACCACCTCCTATTAGAAAGAGGCACCAAACCTACTGGGCCTATTTGGGTTTTGAAGACATGTACCTCATTTGGGCATGCTATGCTGATGCATTTTCTCAGTAACTCTAACGACTACCAGTTTTGAGTGGAGCCCAGAACAAGAGAAGGCTCTGACATGAGTCTAAGCTGCAGGCAAGCTGCTCTGCAACTTCTGCCACAGGACTCACCAGACGTGCTTGACATGTCAGACGGGGATGCTCGATGGAGCCTTTGGCAGGTGAATCACAGAACATAACTTTAGGATCAAGGAATCAAGCCATGTTTCCTTCTGCAGATATCTCTTCTCCTTCTGAGGAAGTGTCTGGCTTGCTCTGGAACCCTAGTAAAGACTCAATGCTTGATCATGGTTCCAGCAGTACATCAAAAGGGAACTGCCAGAAATTCAAGCCATATTCAGAAGATACAGAATGAGGGATATATATAATGGCTGATGTTAGATGGATCTTGGCTGAAAGCAGAGAATACCAGAAAGATGTTTACTTGTGTTTTATTGACTATGCAAAGACATGAGACTGTGTGGATCATAACAAATTATGGGTAACATTGCAGAGAATAGGAATTCCAGAACACTTAATTGTGCTCATGAGGAACTTGTACATAGACCAAGAGGCAGTCGTTGGAACAGAACAAGGGGATACTGCATAATTTAAAATCAAGAAAGGTGTGTGTCAGGGTTGTATCCTTTTACCATACTTATTCAATCTGTGTGCTGAGCAAATAATCTGAGAAGCTGGCCTATATGAAGAAGAATGTGGCATCAGGATTGGAGGAAGACTCAATAACAACCTGCAATATGCAGATGACAACCTTGCTTGCTGAAAGTGAAGAGGACTTGAAGCACTTACTGATGAAGAGCAAAGCCTACAGCCTTCAGTATGGATTACACCTCAACATAAAGAAAACACAAATCCTCACAACTGGACCAATAAGCAACATCATGATAAATGAAGAAAAGTTTGAAGTTGTCAAGGATTTCATTTACTTGGATCCACAATCAATGCCCATGGAAGCAGCATTCAAGAAATGAAAGGATGCATTGCATTGGGCAAATCTACTGCAAAAGACCTCTTTAAAGTGTCCAAAAGCAAAGATGTCACTTTGAGGACAGAGGTGCACCTGAACCAAGCCATGGTGTTTTCAATCGCCTCATATGCATGCGAAAGCTGGACTATGAATAAGGAAAACAGAAGAAGAATTGATGCATTTGAATTATTGTGTTGGTGAAGAATGTTGAATATACCACGGAGTCCCAGAAGAATGAACAAATCTGTCTTGGAAGAAGAATAGCCAGAATGATCCTAAAAAGCAAGAATGGTGAGACATTGTCTCACATACTTTGGACATGTTATTAGGAGGGACCAGTCCCTAGAGAATGACATCATACTTGGTAGAGGGTCAGCAAAAAAGAGGAAGCCCCTCAAGGAGATGGACTGACACAGTGGCTGCAACAATGGGCTCAAACGTAGCAATGATTGTGAGGATGGTGCAGGACTAGGCAGTGCTTTGTTCTATTGTACATAGGGTCGCTATGAGTTGGAGCTGACTAGAGGGCAACTAACACTAACCCATCATGAATTGGGTATTGTCTGACCCATCAAGCCACAATGTTGGGCGTGCACAGCAGTATTCCATCATCAAGTAGGAGTGATCTATATGAAATTGGGCTCAAGTAGGCTCTGAACGCACAAGTAACTCACGAGTAAGATTCCCATGACCCTTCTAGTGCATTTCCTGTTGTCTCTCAATCTGCACCTCTGTCTTCATAAGGAGTTCCCTGTGACTAGTTGACTCCGGAAGAGGCTATTTGGGCCAGTTTACACATTGTTTTGCTTGGTGTGCTGGCACTACCCAAAGGTGGACAACTGTAGCACTACAGTCCATTTAAGAATGATTCTGAAGGACAGTGATTAAGGGAAATTCTCCCAGGGGGACGAGCTTTGAACATTTAACCTAGTTGTTCCTTTTTCCTGGAAAGAGAGTTATAGGTCCTCGTTGATTTGTGGCTCCAATGACTTAGGAGCTGAAACTGCTTCCTGAAAATTCTGGGCTCCTCATGTCAGTCAACCAAGAGCCAATAAAGGTGATTATTGTTCCGGTGGGAGTGATTGATCCTGGCTGTCAAGGGGATATAGGATTGCTACAGTCGTATGTATGGATTGCAGGAGGTCCACTAGACTGCTTCTTAGTGTTCCCATATTCTATGATTTTTTTAAAAAGTATAAGAGCTCAATATAGGGAGGAATTAAAATGGCATAGACCCTGTTATGGATTGAATTATGTCCTCCAAAAATATGTTTTGTAAATCCTAACCATTATGTCTGTGGTTATAATCCTATTTGGGAATGGGCTGTCTTTTATGTTAATGAGGGAGGATTAATATAGAGTGTATCTTGAGTTAATTTCTTTTGAGATATAAAAGAGATTAAATGCAAGCTAGGAGCAGAGACGGGGTATGATAGATGCCAAAACACATGGAGCTCTCAAAGGAACCAGGAAGCAGAAGCTGAAGAGACAAGGACCTTTCTCCAGAGTCAACAAAGAAAGCCTTCCCCTAGGACCACCATACTGAATTTAGACTTTTAGCCTCCTAAACTGTAAAATACATTTCTGTTTGTTAAAGACACCCACTTGTGGTATTTCTGTTATAGCAGCACTAGATAACTCAGGGGAACCCTAATGGAATGAAGCTTTGAGTCTCCCCATCAGGGAAGGAAGCATGACAAGTCGAGGTCTTTGCTGAGGGAAAAGAGAACATGGAACGGGTAGAAGGAAACTACAAACATGAAACCAGTCATACAAATCATACAACCATAAGACCAATCATATATACCCAAAAGAGAGACCCAAAGGAAAAGGCCTGAGGTGGAGAACTGGGGCAAGAAGAGGGAGGAAATCTAATCAAGGAGCATAGCTGGGTTGGGGGGCCAGTGCCAGGAGTAGCGTGAGGGGGAGCCAGGAGCACAGAACATGTGGAGGCATTCACTCCTTAAACAGAGAGCCCTGGAGGTGTCACTGGCCCTGGGTGGAGTCACTCCTAAGCTGAAAGGAAACCAGGGGGAATAGAGGGGAAACAGGTTTGCATCTGAGCTGCATGGAACCTAGGTTATCAGAGGGAAAAGACATAGGCTGAACTGCTGGTAAATGACAAAGGACCCCAAGGCGAATAGGTTCACCTCGCATGCCTAGAACCAGAGAAGCTGCACCTGGGCTCTTGGGATTGGCATCATTTATTTGTGATGTAGATGTATGAAATGACCAGTCCCTAGAAAGGTGGAAGGACATCTGAAAGGACCACAGGCTCCCTACAAGCAGGAAGGGCCCAAGGAGAGGTGAGGGGAAGGGGCAAGGCTGACATGCCTGGCCTCTTTTGACCTAAACGTAATAGCAGCCATTTGCCATCCTGGGGAAGGATGATTGGGAGGTGGAGAGGGGCTGGGAATGGCATCTGGTGAGGGTCCCTACATATGGGAACAAGAGTGATGAAAGCAGTTGGATGTAAGCAAAAGTGGGCACCATTCTTCACCTCTTCCTGTCTGTATACACTCTGTGCTATGTGAATTAGTGACTCCACTCACCAGATAGTGAATTAACATAGCCTAGTGACTTGCTCCCCCACGTGTCAGTCAGTTTGTTATACTGTGGGGGCTTGCGTGTTGCTGTGATGCTGGAAGCTGTGCCACTGGTATTCAAATACCAGCAGTCATTCATGATGGACAGGTTTCAGCTGAGCTTCTGGGCTAAGACAGACAAGGAAGAAGGACCTGGCAGTCTACTTCCGAAAAAAATTAGCCAGTGAAACCTTATGAGTAGCAGCAGAACGTTTTCTAATATAGTCCTTATAGAGATGAGCCCCTCATGCTGGAAGGCACTCAAAAGACGACTGGGGAAAAACTGCCTCCTCAAAGCAGAGTCTATTTTAGTGACCTGGATGGAGTCAAGCTTCATTTGCTGATGTGGCAAAACTCAAAATGAGAAGAAACAGCTGCAAACATCCATTAATAATTGGAAAGTGAAATGTATAAAGTATGAATCTAGGAAAATTGGAAATTGTCAAAAATGAAATGGAATGCTTAAATATCAATATCCTAGACATTAGTGAGTGTCATGGGTTGAATTATGTCCCCCAAAAAATGTGTGTATCAATTTGGCTGGGCCATGATTCCTGGTATTGTGTGGTTTTCCTATAAGTTGTAAATTCTGCCTCTATGATATTAATGAGGGAGGATGGACGGCAGTTGTGTAAGGCAGGACTCAGTCTACAATACTGGATTGTATCCTGAGGCAATGTCTTGAGAGATAAAAGACAGAAGTGAGCAGTGAGACAGGGCGACCTCATACCATCAAGAAAGCAGTGCCGGGAGGAGAGCGCGTCCTTTGGACCAGGGTCCCTGCACAGAGAAGCTCCTAGTCCGGGGGAACACTGAAGAGAAGCCCGACAGAGAGAAAAAGCCTTTCCCTGGAGCTGACGCTCTGAATTTGGACTTTTACTCTACTTTAACTGTGAGGAAGTAAACTTCTCTTCATTAAAACCACCCAGTTGTGGTATTTCTGTTATAGCAGCACTAGATGACTAAGACAGTGAGCTGAAATGGACTGGTATTGGCCATTTTAAATCAGACAATCATATGGTATAATACTCCAGGAATGACAACTTGAAGACAAATGGCATTGCATTCATCGTCAAAAGGAATATTTCAAGATCTATCCTGAAGTACAGCGCTGTCGGTGATAGGATAATATCCATACGGCTACAAAGAAGACAACTTAATATGACTATTATTCAAATTTATGCACCAACCACTATGGCAAACGATGAAGATACTGAAGATTTTTACCAGCTTCTACAGTCTGAAATTGATCAAGCATGCAGTCAGGAAGCATTGATAATTACTGGTTATTAGAATATAAAAGTTGGAAACAAACAAGGATGAGTAGTTGGAAAATATGGCACTGGCGATGGAAACTATGCTGGAGATCGCATGATAGAATTTTGCAAGACCAATGACTTCTTCATTGCAAATACCTTTTTTCAACAACATAAAAGGCAACTATACACGTGGACCTCACCAGATGGAATACACAGGAATCAAGTCGAATACATCTGTGGAAAGAGACGATGGAAAAGTTCAATATCATCAGTCAGAACAAGGCCAGGGGCTCATAGGCAAGTTCAAATTGAAGCTGAAGAAAATTAGAACAAGTCCACGAGAGCCAAAGTATAAGCTTGAGTATATCCTACCTGAATTTAGAGACCATCTCAAGAACAGATTTGACACACTGAACTCCAGTGACCAAAGAGCAAACAAGTTGTGAGATGACGTCAAGGACATCATATATGAAGAAAGCAAAAGGTCATTAAAGAGACAAGAAAAAAAAGAAAAGACCAAAATGGATGTCAGAAGAGGCTCTGAAACATGCTCTTGCACGTCAAGTAGCTAAAGCAAAAGGAAAAATTGATAAAGTAAAAGAGCTGAACAGAAGATTCTAAAGGGCAACTTGAGAAGACAAAGTACCGTAATGACACGTACAAAGACCTGGAGTAGAAAACCAATAAGGGAAGAACACGCCCGGCATTTCTCAAGCTTACAGAACTGAAGAAAAAAATTCAAGCTTCGAATAGAAACAGTGAAGGATTCTATGGGCAAAATACTTAACAATGCAGGAAGCATCAAAAGAAGAATACATGGAGTCACTGTACCAAAAAGAATTGGTCAACATTCAATCATTTCAGGAGGTAGCATATGATCAAGAACCAATGGTACCGAAAAGAATTTCAAGGGGTAGTAAAAACATTGGCAAAAAACAAGGCTCCAGGAATTGACGGAATATCAATTGAGATGTTCCAACAAATGGATGCAGTGCTGGAAGTGCTCAGTAGTCTATGCCAAGAAATTTGGAAGACAGCTACCTGGCAAACCAACTGGAAGAGATCCATATTTATGCCTATTTCAAAGAAAGATGATCCAACAGAATGTGGAAATAATTGAACAATATCATTATCACATGCAAGTAAAATTTTGCTGAAGATCATTCAAAAGTGGTTGCAGGGAGGTGAGGCCAAGATGGCGGAGTAGTCAGATGCTTCCAGTGGACCATCTTACAAAAAAGACCCAAAAAAACAAGTGAATCAATTATATATGACACTCTAGGAGCCCTGAACATCTAAGGCAAAGTTGAGGAACCAGACTGAGAGGGAAGGGGAGGGAAAGACAGTTCAGAAGCAATGAGCAGTTGCCAGACCTGACATGGTGAGAGCCTGAGCCCTTCAGGCCTGAGCAGCTCATGGGTGAGCGGTGAGGCACACAAGCAGCGGTGCTCAGGAAGCACGTCTTCTGCACCCGGAGAGACCCAGCGCCAGAGAGTCTACTCGGCCACCCAGAATCACTGAGAAGAAGCCCTGGATCGGCGAAAGATAAGTACTTCCATACGGCCTACTGTGCAGATCAAAAACACCCTCTCAGGGAAAAACCTCTCTCCATTTACCTCCCAGCTCCCTGCTATGCACTGGGCCCTGGACCAGCTTCAGCAATTGCAGAGTCCCCGGGGCGGAAGTAGGATCCGTCACACACTCTGAGCCATTTTCCTGGCCTTAGAAAGTGAACAAATTAACAAACACGGGAAAAAATAAACTGCTGGCTCCCTAAGTCAGGAACCCAGTGTAGGCACAGCTCCTTTGCCTAGGCACAGGCATAAAGCATCCACAGACTTTGAGTGCCTTTCCCCCTGCATAGATTTGTATGGGCCCATGTCAACAGCATAGGCCCTCATTATCACAGTATAACAGGGTATATACCTGAAGTTTAACTTCAACAGTTTCAGCTGTGAAGTGGCAGGTTCATGATATTTGACAGTGCTCTGCCCATTAAGCAGGGTCTTCACCTACTGACAGCAGGGGCCTGAGGACTGGTGGCTCCACACATGCCACCTAGCCATCTGCAATAGGGGCCCAAGAATACGAGATGCACCCCAGTCCTTACAGCCAACAGCACTGGGTGCTCGTACTCCAGCTGCAAAACCCACCCACCTACGCGCTCTAGGGAACAAACGCCTTCCTCCTAGACACTCGGGGTGGCCGTCAGCCCCCTGCCTTGCTCAGAGTGTGTCCCCCTGCTGCAGCCAGATGCTTGTGCCTACACCAATCACCCATGCCTGTCTAGGACTGTAGGTAAGAGCCTACACCACTCATTTGGTGGCTGTCTCTACCTGGGCACCTAAGTGGAATCCATACAGGAGGAGTGGGCCAACTCCTGAGCTCACATACCTAGTAACAGATCTAACCACCTGGTGACAGGACATTAGAGCTTCAAAGGTGCCAATAATCAAACTAGCTCATAACAGCAGCCTATTTGGGCATATAAAATCAAAACAAGAAGCTAGGACACAGTAAGCAAACATAAAATAAATATAATAACTTATTGATGGCTCAGAGACAACAGTCAATAGCAAATCACATAAAGAGGCAGAACATGATGGCTTTGACAAACTCCCAAAATAAAGAATCTAGAAATTTTCCAGAGGAAGAGAATTTCTTGGAATTATTGGAGGCAGAATACAGGAGATTAATATACAGAACTCTTCAGGAAATTAAGCAAAATGCAGAATATGCAATAGAGGAAATTAAAAAGATTAGAGAAAAGCATAATGAAAAATTTAACAGGCTGCAAGAATACATACAGAGACAGCAATCAGAAATCCAGAAGATTAACAATAAATTTCTGAATTAGACAACACAATAGAAAGTCATAGGAGCAGAATTGAGGCAATGGAAATGAGAATTAGTGAGATTGAAGATAAAGCACTTGACACCAACTTATTTGAAGAAAAATCACACAAAAGGATTTTAAAAAATGAAGAAACCCTAAGAATTATGTGGGACTTTATGAAGAGGAATAACCTACGAGTGATTAGAGTACCAGAACAGGGGGGATAACAGAAAATACAGAGAGAATTGTTGAAGATTTGATGGCAGAAAACTTCCCAGATATCATGAAAGATGAGAAGATATCTATCCAACATGCTCATCAAACCCTACATAAGGTAGATCCCAAAAGAAAATCACCAAGACATATTGTAATCAAACCTGCCAAAACCAAAGATAAAGAATTTTAAGAGTGGTTAGGGATAAATGAAAAGTCATCTACAAAGGAGAGTCAATAAGAATAAGCTCGGACTGCTCAGCAGAAACCATGCAGGGAAGAAGGCAATGGGATGACATATATAAAGCCTTGAAGGAAAAAAACTGCCAGCCAAGAATTAGATATCCAGCAAAACTGTCTCTCAAATATGATGGTGAAATTAGGGCATTTCCAGATAAACAGAAGTTTAGGGAATTTGCAAAAACCAAAACAAAATTACAAGAAATACTAAAGGGAGTCCTCCGGTTAGAAAATCAGTAACATCAGATAACAACCCAAGACTAGAACACACGACAGAGCAACCAGATATCAACCCAGATAGGGAAGTCACAAAAATAAATCAAAGCTAAAACACTGAAAGTAGGGAAATAGAGGTGTCAATATGTAAAAGATAACATTAAAACAAAAAAGAGGGACTTAAAAAATGTAGACACATATTTTGCATATGGAGAGGAAGTCAAGGTGAAATAAAGAAGTAAAAGGCTGGTATAAACTTAGAAAAATAGTGGTAAATATTAAGGTAACCACAAACGAAACTAACAATCCTACAAGTCAAAATAAAAAACTAGAAAAATATAAAGACTCAGCAAACACAAAATCAACAACAATGAAAAAGATGAAAATACATAAAGGAAAACGACCCAGCACAGAAAATTAAGTGGAACAAAGAAATTGTGAACACACACAAAAAAGACATCAAAATACAGCACTAAACTCGTACCTATCAATAATTATGCTTAATGTAAACGGACTAAATGCACCAGTAAAGAGACAGAGAGTGGCAGATTCAATTAAAAAAACACAATCAACCTATATCCTGCGTACAAGAGACACACCTTAGACTTAAAGACGCAAACTAAAACTCAAATGATCGAAAAAAATGTATCAAGCAAACAACACTCAAAAAAGAGCAGGAGTTACAATATTAATCTCTGACAAAATAGACTTTAAAATAAAATCCAGATAAGGAAGAATACTATATAATGACTAAAGGATCAGTACACCAGGAGAACATAACTATAATAAGTATTTAAGCACCCAATGACAGGGCTCCAAAATACATAAACTCTAACAGCACTGGAAAAAAGAGATAGCTCCACAATAGTAGTAGGAGACTTCAACACACCACTTTGGGTGAAGGACAGAACATCCAGAAAGAAGCTCAGAAAAGACACGGAAGAGTTAAACGCTACAATCAACCAAGTTGATCTCATAGACATATACCAAACACTCCAGCCAACAGCAGCCAAGTATGCTTTCTTTTCCAACGGACATGGAACATTCTCCAGAAGAGACCACATATTAGGCCATAAAGCAAGCCTTAACAAAATCCAAAGCATCGAAATATTACAAAACAACTTTTCTGACCATAAAGCCATAAAAGTAGAAATCAACAACAGAAAAAGCAAGGAAAAAAAAATCAAATGCATGGAAACTGAACAACACCTTGCTCAAAAACTACTGGGTTATAGAAGAAATTAAGGATGGAATAAAGAAATTCATAGACTC
>NW_004444069.1:6351763-6374490 GCF_000243295.1 Trichechus manatus latirostris | reverse complement strand
AAAGGGAAGAGGCCCCGAATAAGTAAAGCATTACTCAAGAAGAAGAACAAAGTGTGAGGCCTCACACTACCTGATTTTAAAACCTACTATACTGCCACAGTAGTCAAAACAGCCTGGTCCTGGTACAACAACAGATACATAGACCAATGGCACAGAATTGAGAATCCAGACATAAGTTCATCCACCTAAGAGCGGCTGATATTTGACAAAGGCCCAAAGTCCATTAATTGGGGAAAAGACAGTTTCTTTAACAAATGGTGCTGGCAGAACTGGAGATCCATCTGCAAAACACTGAAACAAGACCCATACCTCACACCATTCACAAAAACTAACTCAAAATGGATCAAAGACTTAAATATAAAATCAAAAACAATAAAGACCATGGAAGAAAAAAATAAGAGCTAAGAGCCCTAATACATGGCATAAACACAATACAAACCATAAGTAACAATGCAGAAGCACTAGAAGAGAGACTAGATAACTGGCAGCTTCTAAAAATCAAATACTTATTCTTATAAAAAGACTTCACCAAAAGAGTAAAAAGACAACCTACAGACTGGGAAAAAAATTTTGGCTACAACACAATCCGATCAGTGTCTAATCTCTAAAATCTACAAGATACTGCAAAACCTCGACAACAAAATGACAAATAACCCAATTAAATGGG
Source organism: Trichechus manatus latirostris (assembly GCF_000243295.1). Lineage (NCBI taxonomy): Eukaryota > Metazoa > Chordata > Mammalia > Sirenia > Trichechidae > Trichechus > Trichechus manatus. The sequence continues at coordinate 6,373,823 of NW_004444069.1, read as the reverse complement.
CAAAGGATATGAACAGGCATTTCGGCAAAGAAGATATTCAGGCGGGTAACAGACACATGAGAAATGCTCACGATCATTAGCCGTTAGAGAAACGCAATCAAAACTTCAGTGAGATATCATCTCACTCCAACAAGGCTAGCATTAATCCAAAAAATACAAAATAATAAATGCTGGAACACTTTTACACTTATACACTGTTGGTGGGAATGTAAAATGGTACAACCACTTTGGAAATCAATTTGGTGCTTCCTTAAAAAGCTAGAAATGAAGTACCATACAATCCAGCTATCCTGCTCCTTGGAATATATCCTAGAGAAACAAGAGCTGTCACACGAATAGATATATGCACACCCATGTTCACTGCAGTACTGTTCACAATAGCAAAAAAATGGAAGCAACCTAGGTGCCCATCAACGGATGAACTGATAAACTATGGTATATCCACACAATGGAATATTATGCAACAATAAAGAACAACGATGAAGCTGTGAAACATCATATAACATGGTGGAAGCTGGAACTTATTATGCTGAGTGAATTTAGTCAGTCACAGAAGGGCAAATACTGTGTAAGACCACTATTATAAGAAATCAAGAGAAGGTTTAAACACAGAAGAAAACTTTCTTTGATGGTTATGGGGGTGGTGAGGGAGGGTGAGTGTTATTCACTAACTCGATAGTAGATAAGAATCATCTTAGGCGGAGGGAAGGACAGCACGCACTACAGGGGAAGTCAGCACAACTGGACTAAACCAAAGCTAATAAGTTTCCTGAATACAATCAAATACTTTGAGAGACAGAGTAGCAGGGATGGGGTGTCTGGGAACCATGCTTTCAGCGGACATCTAGGTCAACTGGCAGAACAAAGCTTATTAAGAAAATGTTCTGCATCCTACTTTGTTGAGTGGTGTCTGGGGGTCTTAAAAGCTTGCAAGCAGCCATCTAAGATGCATCAATTGGTCCCAACCACTTGGAGTGAAGGAGAACGAAGAACACCAAAGACACAAAGAAAGTATTAGCCCAAGAGAGTGAACGGGCCACATAAACCAGAGACTTCATCAGCCTGAGACTGGAAGAACTAGATGGTGCCCGGCTACCACCAATGAACGTCCTGACAAGGAACAAAACAGAGGGTCCCTGATGGAGTAGTAGAAGGATGGGGTGCAGAACTCAAATTCTAGTAAGAAGACCAGACTTAATGGTCTGAGACTGGAGGAACCCTGGAAAGCATGGCCCCTGGATTATCAGCCCAGAACTAAGACAGTTTCTGAGGCCAACTGTTCAGACAAGGATTGGACTGGACTGTGGGACATAAAGTGATACTCATGAAGAGTGTGCCTCTTTAGTCAAGTAGATACAAGAGACCAAAGGGGCAGCTTCTGTCCAGAGGTGAGATGGGAAGGCAGAGAGAGTTAGGAGCTGGTTGAATGGTCATGGGGAATCTGGGGCGGAAAGGAGGAGTGTGCTGTTTCAGAATGGGGTGAGCAATTAGGGTCTCATAAGGATGTATGTAAAAAAAAAATTTGTATGGGAGACTAACTTGAAAAGTAAACTTCATTTAATTACAACAATTAAAAACAACAACAAAGACTATACATGTGGGCATCGCCAGAAGGAACACACAGGAATCAAACTGATTACATCTGTGGAAAGAGACTATGGAGAAGATCAATATCATCAGTCAGAACAAGTCCAGGAGACAACTGTGGAAGAGATCAATTGCTCATATGCAAGTTCAAGTTGAAGCTGAAGAAAATTAAAACAAGTCTACAAGAGCAAAAGTACAACCTTGAGTATATCCCACCTGAATTTAGAGACCATCTCAAAAATATATTTGAACACTAATCACCAAAGACCAGATGAGTTTTGAGATTACATCAAGGTCATCGTACATGAAAAAAGCAAAGGGTCAATTAACAAACAGAAGGGGGAAAAAAGGGACCAAAATGGATATCAGAAGAGACTCTCAAACTTTTTTTTTAATTAGAGCAGCTAAAGCAAAAGGAAGAAATGATGAAGTAAAAGAGCTGAACAGATTTCAAAGGGTCCCTCGAGAAGACAATGTAAAGTATTATAATGAAATGGGCAAAGACCTGGAGTTAGAAAACCAAAAGGGAAGAACACACTCAGCATTTCTCAAGGTGAAAGAATTGAAGAAAAGATTGAAGGCTCGAGTTGCAATATTGAAGGATTCTACAGGGAAAATATTGAGCAACACAGGAAGCATCAAAAGAAGATGGAAGGAATATACAGAATCACTCTACCAAAAAGAACTGGTCGACATTCAACCATTTCAGGAGGTAGCATATGATCTAGAACTGATGGTACTGAACGAAGAAGTCCAAGCTGCACTAAAGGCATTGGCGAAAAACAAGGCATCAGGAATTGATAGACTACCAATTGAGATGCTTCAACAAACTAATGCAACTTTGGAAGCAGCCACTAATCTACTCCAAGAAATTTGGAAGACAGCTACCTGGTCAACTGACTAGAAGAGATCCATATTTGTGCCCATTCCAAAGAAAGATGATCCAATAGAATGCAGATATTATCAAAAAATATCAATATCACAGGCAAATAAAATTTTGCTGAAATGGTTTGTCTTAGTCATCTAGTGCTGCTATAACAGAAATAGTACAAGTGGATGGCTTTAACAAAGGGAAATTTATTCTCTTACAGTTTAGGCTAGAAGTCTGAATTCAGGATGCCCATCCTAGGAGAAGGCTTTCTCTCTCTCTGTTGGTTCTGGGGGAAGGTTCTTGTCATCAATCTTCCCTTGTTGATGAGCTTCTCAATGCAAGCACCCCAGGTCCAAAGGATGCGCTATTCTCCTTGCTCTTGTTTCTTGGTGGTATGAGGTTCCCCTGTCTCTCTGCTCACATCTCTCATATCTCAAGAGATTGGCTCAAGACACAATCTAATCTTATAGAGTCCTGCCTAATTAATGTAACTGCTGCTAATCCTATCTCAACATCATAGAGGTAAGATTTACAACACTTAGGAAAATCACGTCAGATGACAAAATGATGGACAATCACACAATACTGGGAATCACGACCTAGCCTATTTAACAGGTATTTTATGGGGACACAATTCAATCCACGACATGGCTGCAGCACTACACTGATAGGGAACTGCCAGACATTCAAGCCAGATTCAGAAGAGAACGTGGAATGAGGAATATCATTGTTTATGTCCGATTCATCTTGGCTAAAAGCAGAGAATACCAGAAAGGTGTTTACCTGTGTTTTATTGAGTATGCAAAGGCATTTAACTGCATTGATCATAACAAATTATGGATAACGTGAAGATTGGGAAATCCCACAACATTTAATCCTGTTCATGCAGAACCTGTACAGACATAATAAACCAAAATAATCAAACCCATTGCTGTCGACTCCAACTCATGGCAACCCCATGTGTTACAGAGTAGAACCGCTCCACTGGCTTTCTTTGGCTGATCTTTTCAGCAAAGCAGAGCACTTTCCTTGGTGCTGCTGGCTGGGTTTGAACCACCTTTAGGTTAGTAGTTGAGTGCAAATGTTTGCCCCACAGATACAGTAGAGCTTGTTATTCATTCTCACAGAACAGATTTTGATTCCATGAAGTCTGCTTTGGTCAAAAGCACCTGGGCCTTTGATGTGGTCTTTTGTGCCACTGTGCATTTCTGAGCCCAGCACTTGAGAGACCTTGTGCGTTTTTACTGCTCTCTCAAGCCTCCACCATTTCAGTGAGAAATGCATGCCCTGGCTAGCCTACTGAGCAGACATGGAGAGCAGAGCCAGCCCACCTGACCCCCAGCACAAAGTAGCTTCCTCAGCCACTGCAGCAAGAGCTCAACAACACACACCAGTTAGCCAGAGAGAGCGCCCTGCACCCAAATCTAAACAGTAGATAACCTAGTGAGCGTGATCATGTGCCAGGACATGCTCAAACCCTTTAACTTGCATGTATCTTTACTAGATTCTCGCATTTACTTTAAAAGGTAATTTGTATTCTCAATAACAGATAAGCAACAGGTTCAGAGAGATCACAAGCCTACCAGAGGGGCAAAGAAATGCTCAAGTATATATATATTTAAACACACACAAATATATACATACCTACATGTACATGGAGTCTCTAGGTGGTGCAATCTGTTCAGCGCTGAAGTACTAACCAAAATGTTGGCGGGCCGAACCCACCTAGATGTGCCTCGAAAGGCTTGGAGATCTGCTTCTGAAAGGACACATCCTTGAAAACCCTATGGAGCATAGTTCTACTCTGACACACATGCAGTCCCCATAAATCAGTGTTGACTTGATGAGCAACTGATTTTTTTAGTGACTTGCTTTGGGCAATACAAAAAACTAGCATGTGCCAGGTTCCAGCCTAGGCCTCCAGTGCCTTGCACATCTCCTGTCACTCTGGGCACCTGCCTCTGATGTGTGCAAAGCCTAGGCTGTCTCAATGATGCACTGGTGGTCAGTGCATACATAATTTAAATCCTTACACTACATTGTGATGGCCCCAAGAGGTTATTCCCATGAACATCAGTAAAAGAATTACTTCTCAGGCTATTGTAATCCTCACCATAAATGTTTTGTTATATGTCTATTTTTTACAACAAATAAAGTCACATAGAATTACCCTATGACCCAGCAATTCCACTCCTAGGTATTACACCCAAAAGAACTGAAAACAGGGACTCAGACACTTGCACATGAATGTTCATAGAAATATTATTTATAATAGCGACTCATGTGCCCATCAAAACATGAACAGAACACAATATATACTATAGAATATTATTAAATTATAAAGAGAAATGAAGTTATAGTACATACTACAACATGGATGAACATTGAAGACATTATGAGTGAAATAGACACCAAAGGACAAAATATTATTCCATTTACATGAAATGTGCAGAATATGCAAATGCAGAGACACCAAGGTTTATTAGTCCTTATCAGGGGCTGGGGAAAAGGGGAAATGGGGAGTTATTGCTTAATGGGTATAATTTCTGTTTGAAGTGATAAAAAATTTTTAAAATACAATGAGAATACAACGAATGAATTTATACACTTACAATGGTTAAAATGGGGAAGTTTACATTACATGTAGTTTACCAGTATTTTAAAAATTCAGCTATAGAAAACAACCAAATTATATCTAGTCAGTTCACAGAAAACAAAATATAAGTTCATAGAAAGCAAAATACAAGTAACTTCAAAAAATTATGCAGCCTTTGTTGTAAAAACTTAAAAATGGGATACCATTTTTGTTGTTTTAAAATAGATTTTATTTTTAGAGAAGTTTGTTTACAGAAAAAATGTACATAAAGTACAGAGTCCTCCTGTACCTGCTCCTACACCCACAGTGCTTCTCCTATTAACATCTTTCATTTCTGTGGTGTGTGGTGTATTTTTTACAATTAGCAAGTCAATATTGATACATTATTTTGAACTAAAGATTATGTCAGGGTTCACTCTTTGTGTTGTAGTGTTATGGGTTTTGAGAAATGCATAATGTCATGTGTCCACCATTACCATATCCTATGGAATAATTTCATTGCCCTAAAAATCCCTGTGCTCCACCTATTCATTCTTCCTCCCTTCAGAGATCTTTGTCTGAGATGTGGACATATGGGAGTTGATTGGGTTGGTGGTTGAAGCCAAGAACATGAGTGGCTATAACACCTTTTCAAACGAGTTTAAACATGAGGATTGTGAAAAGGGTGAAAGCTAGCCAGAAGAGGGTCCAATTAGGTTGGAAAGATGCTGATATTGATACTAAGGGCAAATAAGAGACAGGACATACAGAAGATACTGGAGACAGTAAGTGATTGACGATATGACGGATCAAAAAAGAAGGGAGGGAACCCAGAGATGATGAGACTGCCAAACTGTTCACTTAGAAGCAAAGTATGGAGTGGATGGGTATGGGAGCAAAAACTTGTAAGGAGAGACATGAAACTGAGGAAGTCTATGCCTGATTGCCTCTATATGTATGCACATATTTATTCATTAAAAATTGAGTTCTTATGACTTACAGACATCAGTCTCCTTCAACCCATTTTCCAACCCTCATTAATATTCCACCAATCCTGTAATACAATAGTTGAGACATTAGTTTTAAGGTTAGATACAGCTTAATGGCTTCAACTACTTACTATCTATGCCAAGTAAAATAAGAAATCCCACTTCATGTGCCAGCTGTGTCATGGAAATCTCAGATTTCTGTCCTTGTTTAGTTCTGACACCAGCCATCCACACAGGATTATCTCTCTGACTCTAGCCACTTGGGGCTAGGCCAGACCTCACAAGTTAAAAGGATACCAACCTTCATACTGCCAGACAGACACCAGCTGCAAAAGTTTAGCGGTCTGAATGACCTCCAACTTCTGATCTGGTGGCTAGAAGTCTGGGGGTTCCCTCTAACCCCCTTAGAATACCAGACTCAAGATCAGGGGCACCCAGTCCCCTTACTTCTGAGTTTCCTTTCAGTTCAATTCACTGGAATGACTCACAGAATTAAAAGGCCATCCCTATAATGACGCTTTAATACCACAAAAAACAATACATATTTAGAGATGTATGTGGTGAATTCTGGGAAAGTCCCAGCACAGAGTTTCCATGTCCCTAGGACATGCTACCCTCCACATGGATGGATGTTTCTCACCAACTGGGAAGTTACCTTAAGGCTCCAACTTCCACGCTTTTATTGGCCAGTCCTGTAAGATAAGCTAAATTATGCCTCAAGGGGTTAATATTAGTCCACCAGGTGGTCTGTCTAATCTTACCCACCCTCACTGATTAGCCTTTGCTGCAGTCCGACTCTTAGGAACCTTGAACAAAGGCCAAACTGCTTTCTGCAAGGTGCTTCATCAACTTACAGTTAGCAATTCTGAAAATATGTATATTCTAAGATTCAGCAAATATGTGTTGTGGGTAATGAAACCAGAAGTATTACTGTTGGAGAAAGGAGTAATATATAAAGAGTAAAATGAACCCTGTAGTAGACTAGAATCAGAGATATAGATATCACCTTGTGGTTTTAAATATATATCTACATATAAAAATAAATAGTATGAGTCTTTGTATATCTAAACTCATACACATACATTTCCTAGATCTTTCTTCTTTGAGGGCCCAGTAGCAATAAGCATGCCTAAATGCTCAGATCTTTGTTTCTAAATATCATTCTCCAACAAAAGGAACCAAGGTTTCTTGGAGAAAAGTCTGATTCCAGACCACAGGCAAGAAAAGGACAAGGTAAGCATTGAACACTGGTAAAAGGAATGTACAAATTATAACGGGAATATTTTTTTTAAAAAAAGGAACCTATTTAAGGGAGCTCCCAATAACCAAACCTGGGACTATTTGAGCAAGAAACGGAATTAAAAAAGTAATATGCATTAGCCTATACTGTTACAAACAGTTTAATAAAGGGGAGAGAAGAGGAAGGTACTACTTTCAGAATTCCAATTAATAAATGTAGCAGAAATGATTGGAACAACAGACCATTTGGTAAACACCACAGTAATGATAATCATAGGTAATAATTATCAATGGACACCAAAATTTGTAGGACAAAAATACAAAGAAAAACAAAATATATGCAGTCTCAAAGTATCGTCCTATGAAAAACTTACCAATTATAAAGGATAAAAGAATTAACTTTACAATAGGAAAAAAATGGAAAAAAATGTGTTAAATATGAAAACAAAATACTCAAAGCATATACAAGACCAGTGTGTTTAACTGTATGCAAATAACATCAATTAAAAACATTAATATATAAAACCACATTTGCTCAAGGCTATTCCCTGCAGCCTTACTTGTAATAGCCAAAGACTTTAAGAAAGTAACAAATACTGAGGACAGCCCCACAGTTACAATGAAACTGTCATTTTTCCCAAAGGCACAAAATAGCTCTAATGACCCCTTCTTTAAATTAGTATTGCTTTGTTACTCACCAAGAAACTTTGTTCTTCAATAGCAGACTTTCAAAAAATTGTTTGAAATTATAGCAGTAAGGATGAAACACTCCAGTGTTGAGACAGACTAGTCTCTCCACTGTCAGTTCGTATATGTCAAGTGAGGTGTGAGGAATGACTAAAGGCTTTCCTACATCCCTTACACTCATGAGGCCTATCCACTGTGAATTCTTCTATGTGTAGTAAGGTGTGAGGAACACCAAAAGGTTTTCCCACATTCCTTACATTTATAAGGCCTCTTTGCACTGTGAGTCCTTATATGTGTAGTGAGGTGTGAGAGCTGAACAAAGGCTTTCCCACATTCCTTACATTCATAAGGCCTCTCTCCGCTGTGAGTCCTTATATGTGTAATGAGGGCTGAGGAACAACTAAAGGCTTTCCCACATTCCTTACATTCATAAGGCCTCTCTCCACTGTGAGTCCTTACATGTGTAACGAGGGCTGAGGAACAACTAAAGGCTTTCCCACATTCTTTACATTCATAAGGCCTCTCTCCACTGTGAGTCCTTCTATGTGCAGTGAGGTGTGAGAGCTGAATAAAGGCTTTTCCACATTCCTTACATTCATAAGGTCTCTCTCCACTGTGAGTTCTTATATGTGTAGTGAGGGCTGAGGAACAACTAAAGGCTTTCCCACATTCCTTACACTCATAAGGCCTCTCACCACTATGAATTTTTATGTGTTCAGAGAGGGAATAGGAACGACTAAAGGTTTTCCCACATTTCTTGCACTCATAAGGCCTCTCTCCACTGTGAGTTCTTATATGCGTAGTAAGGGCTGAGGAACAACTAAAGGCTTTCCCACATTGCTTACACTCATAAGGCCTCACTCCATTGTGAGTTCTTATGTGTTCAGAGAGGTAATAGGAACAACTAAAAGTTTTCCCACATTCCTTACATTCATAAAGTTTCTCTCCACTGTGAGTTCTTTTATGCCTAGTTAGGACTGAGGGATAACTAAAGGCTTTCCCACACTGCTTACATTCATAAGGCCTTTCTCCACTGTGAGTTTTTATATGTGAAGTGAGGTTTGAGGAACAACTAAAGGCTTTCCCACATTCCTTACATTCATAAGGCCTCTCTCCACTGTGAGTTCTTATATGTTTAGTGAGGTGTGAGGAATACCTAAAAGCTTTCCCACATTCCTTACATTCATGAGGTCTCACTCCACTGTGAGTTCTTATATGTTGAGTGCGAGATGAAGCCTGACTAAATGCTTTCCCACATTCCTTACATTCGTAAGGCTTCTCTCCACTGTGAGTTCTTGTATGTGTAGTAAGGGCTGAGGAACGACTATAGGCTTTCCCACATTGCTTACACTCATAAGGTCTCTCTCCACTGTGAGTTCTTGTGTGTTGAGTGAGGGATAAGGTCTCACTAAAGGCTTTCCTACATTCCTTACGTTCATAAGGCTTATTTCTGTTGTGAAACTTTTTATGTAACATGAGGGATGATGGACAGCTATAGGTTTTACAACATTCTTTACATACATGCTTATGATTTCTCACATGTATCCAAAAGGATGAGAAACTACAGAAATCTTTCCCACATTTGTTACATTCATAGCAATTCTCACCAGTGAGTGTTGTCACAGGATTCTTAAGGGCTAAGACACAAGTGAAGTCCTTCCCACATATCTTACATTTATGGCATTTCTTTCCATTAAGAGTTCTCATAGGAGTGGTTCGGTGAGAGGGACAAAGGCAGGCTTCTCCAGACTCCTTACACTGATAAGTATTGCATCCAGTGTGAGATCTAGTCTGATGTTTTTGTGATGAGTGATCCATGAAGGCTTTTCCACACTCACAGCATTCAAAAACATTTACTTCTGGAGGATTTCTTTTTATCACAGTAAGATCTTGAATCCAGCTTAAGGTTTTCCCACACTGATTGTCTTCATTACTTTCACAGAGGTTCTTTACTGTATGATTTCTGTTAAAAATAGGCAACATGCTGTTGAAAATAAATTTGTTTCCATTTCACCATTACTAATCACAGGGAACATGCATGGTGTTTGCCTGACTTGTCTCATGTTTCATAGGTTCAATCATTCAGCAGAAATACTATCATTACTATCACTGTTTTTCTCAAACATGAGGTTTTCTGATAATTGTGTCCAAGTGAAATGTTTCAAATACTTGATATCTGACTCATATTTATGAAAATGGTGTACTGTGAACATTCTCTGAACACATAATTTTATAGCGAGGTTTATATATATGAATATATACGTAATATATATTAGAATAAACCTGCTGCCGTCGAGTTGATCCCGACTCACAGCAATCCTATATAAACAAACATATATGTGTGTATTTTAATGTCATGACACCATAGGACTTTCTCCTGAGGCACTGTTTTCTCTTGTTTCTATGACACTCACCTCAAATGTCTCCCCTGGTTTTTATGCTGATCTGTACTGCTACGCCATTCGAAGATTTCTCCTAACACGTAGGACCAGGTGTTATTCTTCATGAATTGCACCATTATATGTTCACTGGATAACCTTTCTCCATCATTAAGGTTTCGAGAGACTGACCCAATAATTCAAGTTGAGGTTCACAATATGAAACAAGAATGGAATTATTAGGGGAAAAAAGGCTGCTGTGAACAAAGAAAGACTTAGCCACATTTCACTGATTTAGCACTTTGGCAACGGTTAAAAAGCAATTTACTAGGAAAGACTTCCATGAGAATTGAGAGTGATGGTAACACAAATGTAACTAGGAGAGCTAAGTAGAAAGATACTAGACACAAAACATTAAAAGACAAAAAGGGTCTTTGTGACCATAGGTATGAGAGGATTGCCAAAGTCAAAAGCTCAGGTATCTGTGAATGTGTGTCCTCAACCCAAAAAAGACTTTTTCTAGCTGACTAATTCAAATGTAGTTTCCTCCACGCAGGGCTGGTCCTTAAAAAATTCTTGCTTTCCTAGTACTTCCCAGCACAGTGGCCCTGAACAAGTCCTATCTCTACTGTCCTTGGATCTTTCCCTTGCTTCTCTGGGAAAACAAATGGGTATGGCTGACATGGTGCTCATGGAGAAATGCATATCATGAGGGAAGACACTGCAGAGGAATGACCACTTCCTTGACACTGAGCCAATACTTTGCTTTTCAGGGACTCTAAGGGTGGACAAATATGAGTATATTTGTAGCAAATAATCACATCAAACTTGCTACACAGTAAAACACTCTAAAAGGTCCCAAACCACAAACCTCTTGGTGCCCCAAAGTGACTGCTGAGGCCAATGCTTACACTTACAACACTTAAAGAGCCTCAGAGCTTCTAATCACAAGAGAAATGAAAACTCACTTTAATACACAAAACTTTATGTTCATGAGGAAGGTAGGATATGTGAGCTCCACAGACCAAGGGACCATGCTTGTTTTATTTAACAATTTATTCCTATTCCTCAACCCAAATACTAGAGCAAAGTTAATGAGTAAAATATTTTTGTTCACTAAAGGAATAAAAAAAAAATGCCATTCTTACCTACTGTGGCCAGGTTTCTGAAGGTTTCCATCATCACATCTCTGTAGAGTTTCCTCTGAACAAGATCCAGCAAAGCCCACTCTTCCTGGCTAAAGATCACGGTCACATCCTCAACAACCACTGAGTCCTAAAACATCCCACACATTCTGGATCAGCAAGGTACCATGTACTCCAATATGTACAAGAACAAAGAGTGAGGCTGACAGTACTGGGGAACTGAGAATTCATAGGCATCTGACGCAAGGTTCTGTGTTCTACCGAGGTCTACTTAGGGTCGTCCCTTCATTAACTACATTCACTTTCTCACTGCATCCTGTCTCACAGACTACAACACACTGAAATATGTTACGTCTCCACAGTTTGATTGCAACCAATTACAGTCTCATTCCTCTCTGTGGCCTAGAATAGTTAGAAAACATAGCAGAAATTAGAGAAATGCTCTAATTCAGATCATTACTTCCTTGTGAATAAACAATTACAACACCTTCCATAAGACCCACCAGAACACTCAACAATACATAAAGCACAAGGTGTAGGCACGATGAGGTACTCACCACTAGGAAACACTGCAGAATGGCAGTTTTCCTTTTGTCCCTCACAGCCATAAGAGGACCAAAGACCTGCACAAACTGGCAACCCAAGGCCCTGAGCTGGTCATATTTTCTTGAACTCTAGATCAGGCATTGACAGACCCACCTCCGAAAAAAGAATATTCTTTTAGAGAATTATGAATTTTTACATGTCACCTACTTTTCAGAAACTCATTTGTTATCCTCCTGTTCCTTTCATAGAGACAGGCAAAGAGAATAAAAGTTAAAAAGAGCTCAGGTGAGACAGGAAACATAAGAATCCAGATCTCCCCACAATTCTAAAATTTTGAGACCTGATGCAACAGTACACCGATTATTAGTCACTGCTCCCCTCAACAAACTCATACACCCTCACTAAACACAGTCTAATGCTGTAAGATGACAAACAACACTACCTCTGCAGAAACAGGAACAGCATGCCCTTATGTTTGCTGACTGAGAAGAGGTTACAATTCCCATTTTGTAAATACTGCACATGATAAATGTAATCAATGTGACCAAGTTATCCACATAAACACTGTTGAATTGGCAAATGTTTAATATATAATTTTTACAAAAAAAGTTAATTTTGTAAGTAAGCTGAAGTACAGATAGTTTACCTGTTAAATTGCCCGTGAAGCCTAGGAAACAAGAGACTTATACACCAGCCCTCTGGAGGCTTCTCTCCAGAATTCTCTATTTGCAGCCCCTGGACGGTACACAACCATGACTACTTGATCCCTGACCAATGGAATTCTCTGGTAAGTGACCTCCGTCAAATGTAATAGCACCAATCCATTGGCTCCCTCATGTAGTGAGAAGAGAAAAAGTTGCTAAACCATACTTTGGGTGCTAAAATAGAGCACTTTAGAGTACAAGAAGACTCCTCTTATAAGGGAAGTGCTGAAGTGAGTTGTCTATGTCATTTCTAACCAATCCTGGTAGTATGGTGTCATAACAAACTTTGAGCAAGAGCCAAAATCCAAAAGCCTCCTCCACTGCAAGATACATATTTTAAAGTCATCAAAAACCATAACATTCATTATACAACATACAGTCATGCACCACATAATGTCCGTTTAGACAACATCCAACCACATATATGCCCGTGATCCCATAAAGTTATAATAGAGTTCAGAAATCCTGATCAGAAAACAGGACATAGCATACATAACTGGACATAGTGGACACAACAGCTTTCCATACACAACATATATACAGTTTGTAACTAATGTCAAATGTTTGTATTAGTATATATGATGTACCTTTCTATGCATAAAAAAATTAAAGAAACATTTCCAGAGACACTAAAATATCTTTAACATAATAATACAGTAATAATAACGTTTTGATGCACCTTGCAAAGTCCAAAAACAAAAACCAAACCCGTTGCCGTCGAGTGGATTCTGCCTCATAGCAACCCTATAGAACAGAGTAGAATGCCCCCATAGGGTTTCCAAGGAGTGGCTGGTGGATTCAAACTGCTGACCTTTTGACTAACAGCCAAGCTCTTAACCACTGCGCCACCAGGGCTCCCATCGCAAAGTAGCGCCCATTTATTACCAACTATTGTATGAATTCTAATTTTCAATATAATAGCCTTTACAGGGGTTGCTTTGTAACTACAGGTTGTACATTAGTCAGATGTTGCAACCTGGGGACGGTCTGTATATATTGTTTTCACACAACATCCCAATCACATAACGTCTATTTCACAGAATGTATAATGGACGTTAAGTGATGCATGACTATAGTAATTATAAAATGTTCCATGTATTGAGCAACTATGATTTGTAAAAAGTTTTCAACACACTAGTTCATTTATATCTCATGACTCTCCTAGTTGCCAGGTGGAAGTCCTAGGTTCTGCTCGGTGTGACTCATATTGGCCAATAAACGAGAGACTGAGGTAGGAGAGTAGTAGAAAGGCGCCTTTATTTCATTGCACAAGGGAAAGGAAGACAGTCGGAGCTGCTGTCGCCAAGACTGCTCAGTGAGGGTGAGGGGAAAGATTACTTTTAAGGGGTTTTACAAGTAGGAAGTTCACACAAGTTGCATCAGCAACATTCTTAATCATACTACACAGGTGCAATGGGATTTACATATAACTTCATGCATCACCAGGATTTTAATATAAGATTATGGAGCATGCTAGGCAAAAGAAACACGATTCTAATTCAAAGCTGTGGGTGGGAGGGTAAGCAAAGGAAACAGGATTCTAATGCAAAGCTGTGGGGCGAGCTAAGCACGCTGCTTGAGGCAGCGGAATTTTCTGCAGCCTGGAGACCTCCGTCTTATCCTAAGCAGATATTACTTAAAACAGTTCATAGCTGAGTAAAGTTAGAGACAATCAATCAATCACATGCTCCATGTTGCCCACATGGAACGTTGCAGAGCCAGGGTCAGAATGCAGGTCAATTTGTCTTTGAAATCTAAATTCCTGACAAACACATTTCTGTTCATATGTATGTATACAGCCTTGTTATTCTATTATTCTCCAATAACACCATGGATGATCTAGAGCCCTGCTGGACAAGTGGAGACAAAGGAAACATCCTATTCAGTCACACAACTCAGAGCTACTTCTCCTGGCAAAATCCCTGTCTCAAACAAGATTTCTTCTCTTCAGACTCTTAACTGTGCTACCTTCATTTACTAAAATTAATTTAGGTAATATTGACACAGCGCCTACTTCATGTTCACAAAGCAGATATGCAATGAACAAAACAAATATCTGGATGAGCATGGATTGTAAGTTCTTTCAGTGTGGACAATAAATTTAAATATATATATGGTATCAAGTGGGAATACATTCTATGGAAAACGCAGCACAGTAAAGAGATAAGCAGCAAGTAACACAAGCATATTTATCTTTAGTAAGTTAGCGCAGGGGACAAAATCATCATTTTAGAAAACATTACCTAGTGAAACCCGGCTTGGTAAGAGTAAAAGATACCACATTTTCAATTCTAAAAACTTAGAAACAGACCATGATGTTTTGCAAACACTCATATATATTTCACATGCTCATTGACTTCAACAAGTCCCAACATAGAGACACAGGAATCAAATGGCTCTACAGACCTTCATGCCCAGGAAAAGACACATTGCTTATAAATTGAAAAGAAAAAGTCACTAGCAGTAGGCTAAACATATAAATTTGGGAAACTGGAAAAACAAAAGCAGCATAAATGAACAGTATGAAGAAAGTAACATGAAAATAAAGACCATACTAATGACACAAAACACAAATGAAGACTTTCAGTTTCTGGTCTGATATATGAGGAGCTTGGAAGTCATTGCTCCTGCCCTCAAAATAAAATATCTGAACATACTGAACTCAAGAAAATTGAGGTCGCAGGGTAAATTGCTGCCCCAAAACTGGAGGGACACATAAGCAGTTACAGAGAATCATACCAGAGCACCTAGGAGCAGAAACCACCTCTAGGATCAGTATCAGCGTAGGAAAACTTAAAATGCAATTGACAAACTGCTGGAGACTCAATGTGGACAAACTTCAGGGTCAAAAAATGCCAGGGAGGCCCAATATTAGGGGGACCCACATAGTTTTATGAGTTCTACCTGCAGGAACCCTATCAGTTCCTCAGTGTCACCATCAGAGAAAAAACTCATTGTGTTTCCTTTCAGTAGGGGGAAGAGGAAAAGCAGCCATTTCTAAAATTTCCCAGAGGATTCTGTTCTCTCTGATAAGGCCTGCCCTCAAGGGAACTTATTTAACCAGAGTCTAACTTATCTACAGTAATGAAATACCCAACTCTAGCCCCATCTAGGCTTCCGGTCTCAACAAAGTGGGTAGGGGAGAAGCAGAAAAGCACTTGTCCTGTCACGCCAGGGGCACGAGCTCACTAAAAGACTGAGATTTAATCACTGGGTTATACCAGGCTTCCCATTTGTCCACACCTTACCGCTGCATCAATAGGGCTCTCATATAATAACAAGATTACAACAGAAAGAACTCCAAGTCTCAGACCTGATTTAAGAAGTTACTATGAAACCCAAACACAATAGGGATGAAGAAAGCAAGAACATCAGAGCAAATGACACCTACAGCAAACACAACCTAACTTCTAGCCAGATAAACATGAAACCTCACACTAAAACCTATTTATCTCGTTTCCTTTTACTTAGTACATAATCTCCCAACTTTCAACATAATACTACTAGGAACACTAAAGATAAAAATACAACTTGAAGAGACAGAGCAAGCATCAAAATCTTTCTAAGATACAGCACCAATTTTGGAATTATCAGACCAAAAATTCCAAATAACTATAATTAACATGCCAGGGTAATGTAAGCAGAGAGACGGAAACTGTAACAAAGGAACCAAAGGAAATTCTAGAAATCAAAAAACACTGTAACAAAAATGAAGAATGCCTTTAACAAGCTCATCAAATGACAGGACAAGGCCAAGGAAAGAATCTGTGAGCTTGAAAATATGTTAACAGAAACTCTCAAAGCTGAAATGCAAAGAGAAAAAAGAATGAAAAAAAATGGAAAAGAATATCCAAGAAGTGTGGGACAATTACTAAAGATGGGCCATCTATGTATTGAGAACACCAGAAAGGAAAGACAGTAGAAACGAACAGAATATTTGAGTTAATAATGGCTGAGAAATTTAGAAAATGAATGATGCACAACAAACCAAAGATTTAGGAACTTCAGGGAACACCAAGCAGGATAAATACCAAAACACTTAGATGTAGTGCTATCATATTCAAATTGTACATCAAAGAGAAAATATTGAAAGAAGCCAGAAGAGGGAAAAATCACCTTCCTACTGAACAGCATGGTTAAGAATTGTATTAGACTTGTATTAAGAAAAAAATCAAGCAAGGAGAGAGTGGTATGAAATATTTAGTGTTGGGGTGGGGGGAAATGACTAAACCAGAATTCTGTATCAAGCAAAATTATCCTTCAAAAAGGAAGGAGAGGAATGTGGAGAAACTGGAACCATCATCAACGGCTCATGGGAATGCAAAATGGTACAGCCACAGTGGATAACTTGGGCAGTTCCTCAAAAAGTTGATTACAGAACTATGATATGACCCAGCAATCACATTCCTAGGCAAATCCCAAAAGAAAAGCAGAAAATCAAACAGGAATCAGTACACCAATATTCACTGCAGCACTATTCACAATAGGCAAAATATGTGAACAACCTGAATACCCATCAACAGATGAATGGGTGAACAAAATACAGTATATTCATACAATGGAATATGTCTTAGCTATGAAGGGAAATGAAGTCCTGATAGATGCCAGAACATAAATGAACTCTGAAAACATTATGCTAAGTGAAATAATTCAGTCACATAAGGACAAATACTGTACAATCCTACTTATATGAAATAGGCAAATGTATAGTGACCAAACTTATTAGTGTTTACCAGTGATAGGGAAGAGGGAGAAAAGGGGGTTCATTGCATAGGGGGTACTAAGTTTGTTACTGGTGGTGGAATAAACTGGGAAGATAGTGATAACAGTTGCACAGCAGATGAACATAATGTCACTATATTACTGTTGTTCTTCAGTTGTCATCAAGTCAGTTACGATTCATGGTGACCCTGTGTGTGCACAGGAGAACTGCTCCATAGTTTTCAAAGCTGTGACTCTGTGGAAACAAATCACCAGGCCTATCCTCCGAGGAACCTGTAGAGGGTTCGAACTTCCAACCTTTCAAGTAGCAGTCGAGCGCTTAACCATTTTCACCACCCCATTAAATTATTCATGAAAAAATCGTTGAATTGGCAAATGTTTTGTTATATATATTTTTATTATAATTAAAATTTTTTAAAAAAAGAATGAAGGAGAAATAAGGACATTTCCAGATAAATATGGACGAAATTGGTCACCGGTAGAACTTCCTTGCAAATGGTAAAAGTAGTTCTTCCGAGAGAAGGAAAATGATATGGTTCAGTAACTTGGATCTATGCTTAAGAAAAGGGAGAGCATTAGACAATGAATTAAATAAAGGTAACTTAAAATCTTTTTTCTTATTTCTAATTGGTCTAAAAATTTAGTTTGTTGAAAATAATAATAGCAAAAATATATTACATAATTACAGTTTATGGATAAGTAAAATGAACAACAACAATGTTACAGAGACAGGAGGAAGGAATTGAGAATACAGTTATAAGGTACTTGTACTACCCATGAAGTCACATAGTGTTCCCTGAAAGTGGACTGGGATAGTGGTAAATCTATATTGCAATCTCTAGAGCAACCACTAAAAGAAAAACAAAAAAAGGAAATCTGATGTACTAAGAGGGGAGAATACAGAATCATACATAAAGCTCAACTAAAACCAGAGAAGGTAGAAAAAGACTGAAAAACAAAAAGAAAACAAGGGCAATGAATAGAAAACACAAACATGATAAAGAGCCCCAGTGGCACAGTGGTTAAGTGCTTGGCTGCTAAACCGAAAGGCTGGCGGTTCGAATCCACCAGCCCATCTGTGGGAGAAAGATGTGACAATCTGCTTCCATAAGATTACAGCTTTGGAAACCCTATATGGCAGTTCTACTCTTTCCTATAGGGTCACTACGAGTCGGAATAGACTTTACGGCAACAGGTATCACTCTTTACAAGAGCAAAAATTAATTAGATAAAGACATGGAATGAATAAAATACATATCAATACTTTTGAAGAATAAAAAGTTGTAAAATGCATAAGTATTTCCTAGTAAATTTGAACATGGCTATAGTCTACAACTCAGCCATTTTCCCTCATTGCACAGTAATTGTTCAGGAGCACATGGAGCCTGGAAAGAGAATAAATAGAAGAGCAGCAATATTCACAAGAGCAAAAATTACACCTTAACTACCCAAATTCTATAATCTCTACTAAACCAAACCAAACCTGCTACCATCGAGTCAATTCTGACTCATCGCGACCTTGTAGGACAGAGTACAACTGCTCCATAGGGTTTCCAAGGAGCAGGTGGTAGATTTGAATTGCCGACCTTTTGGTTAATAGCCGAGCTCTTAACCCCTGAGCCACCAGGGCTCTGTAATCTCTAAAAGGGGTAGGTAAACTGTGCCCCATTCATACAATGGGAACATACATACACAGGCACATGGGCACACTAGAGCTACAGATACAAACATGTATGAAACTCCAAAGCAAACATCCTGAGGAAACAATTACTGAAGAACTCATATAGAGCAATAATTGAATTTACAGAAAGCTAAAAAGAGGCAAAACTAAACCATTTAGAGTTTATAGTTTAAGATGGGTGAAGCAGCTATAATAATTGTAATAATATTGCTAATAATCACAAACTTCTAAATACAAATAGTAATCTCCAGCAGGAGAAGATGAGATCAGGGTGAGACACACTGGGAGGCCATAAAAACTGATCAAGGTCTATTTATTATCAGCAACTCAGATTACCATTTAAATTATACAGAAGTTTATGCACTCCTTGTTTATAACAGACAATATAAAGAATAATGCATTATTTAAAACACAAAAAAGTAATTTTCATATATTAATTTTATAAAGTCATGTGAAAACCTCTTTATTTTAATTCTACTTAGTTCAGACATTTTAATTTTACTTATCTTAGTTCAGACGGGCTTCTATACACAAACTATTGATACCTGGGTCTTATAAATTCATATTTGTATTCACTAAAATAAACATTGTAAAAGCAAAATAATGGCCACAATCCAAGTGTACATTCATGGCAATACAGTTAAAACCAAACAAACAAACAAACAAAAAAACTAAGTCAATCGTATGTACTACTCTGGAGTTTTATAAGAATTTAGATTTAAGCTCTCTATGTATTGTTATGAAAAGATCACCAGGATAATCTGTTCATTAAAAAGAGTAAATTCCAGAAAAAAACAGGACTTCCAGCAACACGGCGCTCTACGCAGAAGCACCACACCGTCCATCCACAGCAAAGATCCGAAAAACTAAGCCAGAGAAAACAGCAATCCTTGAACCGTAAACATCAAATGAAGACATAAAGAACTCAGCCAAACACCAAATGGAATAAGAAACTGACAGAAAACAGACAGCGAGGAGACATACATGCAGAGGTCCTCTATCAGCTAACGCAGCACAGATCCGCCATCTTGGACTCCTATCAGAGACCAGCAAACAGGGGCTACGAGAAAGCAGCTTCACAGAGCTTCCAGCAGGAGACAAAACCGGTAATTTGCGATATACGCTTTCCCACCCCCCACCCTTCTTCACCCCTACTCGGCCTCCTCTGCTTCCCGCGGCCACAGTCTCTTGGCCAGGAAGCACCAGCTGCTTGGATTCCACCCGCCCGCACCAGCCGACTCCCTGGGTGCCATTTGTTGGCTGCTGGGGTTGCTTTTTTCCGCTTCTTTTGATTTCTTCCTTACCTCTCACCACCTCCCCTCCTTTCGCTCAAATACCTGGCTCCGACTGCCATCTTTGTTTCTTCCTGAGGGGCTCTGGAGCTCCGCTCGCGTGTGGAACTGCTTCCCAGTCCATGCTGCCACGCTGGTGGGATCCCGGGGTTTTTTTATTTGTTTCTTTTGAATTGTTTTCTTTTGCTTTTCTCAAGTTGGGAGCCCGTTCTGGCCAGGCACGGCTGTGCAGCTTGGGACCTAACCCCTCAGCTTGCGCAGACTCACAGAGAGATCCCTGAGAGCATTTCTTTTCTTGTGAGGTTTTTTTTTTTTTCTGTTTTTTTGGCAGTTTTTCTTTTTTTTGAATTTGTTTTCTTTTCTTTTCCCCCTTTCCTTTTTTGTCTTTCTTCATTACTCAGTTTCTCATCTTTCTATACCTTCCTTTTCTTCGTGTCCCCTGAATAACTGGCACTGAGTGACACCTCTACACCTTGCCAGGCTGTACTTCAACACCTGGGAACAACTTCCCCAGACCTCGTAGCCACACCGGTGGGATCCCATGGAGCTTTTCTTTTTCCTTTCCAATTTTTATTTATTCATTCTTTTTTTCTTCTTCTTCCCCTTTTGTTTTTCTCCATTTCATAGTTTCTCATCTCTCCATTCCAAAGGCAAGCTCCCCTAGCACTCTGTATGTTTTTGGCTCCTGTTCCTCTCTCCTCTCTCCCACACCCATCTTAGCTCCACACATCACTATCTCCCCCCCGCATCCTGCCCACCTGCACTGTGCGCTTAACATCACACCACCAACCAGCACAGGCACAGCCTACCGGAACCTGCCCTGCACTGATTACCAACCTGCCCTGGTGGCTGTAGTAAGTGCCACAAACAACCCATCCCAGCAACTCCTCTTCAGCTAGACCGGCCCAGCTGTACCATATCTGAGCAACTGACCCTGCCAATTGGAGAAGGAGGTGAAAAGTATCGTGCCCACAGACGAACAACAAAGAACACACAGCCCGCCTGCTCAGACATAGCCAAATTTTTAAAAAAGGACAAAACAAACAAATCTACAATCAATAAATGAGAAAAATAACTACTGAATGCCCCGAAGACGGCAGACAATATCAAAACATTTACACAAACAGGACAGGATGGTTCCCGTAGGCATCCAAAATAAAAT
The DNA here is from genome assembly GCF_000243295.1 of Trichechus manatus latirostris. Lineage (NCBI taxonomy): Eukaryota > Metazoa > Chordata > Mammalia > Sirenia > Trichechidae > Trichechus > Trichechus manatus. Next base: position 6,352,245 of record NW_004444069.1, on the reverse strand, counting down.
ACCAGATGACTTTACAGTACAAGAAAAGGCACTAGAACTACCTGATAGGGAATTCAAATCTCTAATACTCAGAATTATCCAAGAGTTGAAGCAAAAAGCAACAAAAATGAGGAAAAAATAGTCAATCACAAAAGGACAAATATTGTATGAGACCTCTATTGTAAAAACCCATGAAAAAGTTCACACACAAAAAGTAACAATCTTTGTCGGTTACCAGGGATGGGAGGGGTGGGGGAGAAATATTAACTGGGCAATAGATAAGTGGTATCTTGGGTGAAGGGTGAGAGTACACAAAACTGGGGAAACTAGCATAACTTGTACAAGGAAAGGTCATGGAAGCCCCACAGACACATCCAAACTCCCTAAGGGACTGAATCGCTGGGCAGAGGGCTGTGGGGACCATGGTCTCAGGGAACATCTAGCTCATTTGACATAACACAGTTGATAAAGACAATGTTCTACATTCTACCTTGGTGAGTAGC
>NW_004444069.1:6342580-6351100 GCF_000243295.1 Trichechus manatus latirostris | reverse complement strand
AGAAGGGAGAGGGTTGACATGTCGTGAGGTTGTTAACTAATTTCAGAAAACAATATGTGTACTGTTTAATGCAAAACTATTTGTTCTGTAAACCTTCACCTAACGGACAATTAAAAAAAAAAGTGTAAATTCCATACTATCTTTTGTGTAACAAACTAGAGGAAATAAAAAATTTCTATTTCTATTTGCTTGCTTCTACATAAACACTGGCAAGATGCTTCAGAAAGTAATAAAGCTGGTTATTTAAAGGATGCTGGGGGAAGAGGAATGGGCTGGATGTGGACAAAAAAGTCTTCATAAATTATACTTTTAAAGCTCATAGTAACTTTCAAACTTTAAAAGTATTATTTATCGGAAAAACATAATTTCCATAAGCTATATGTATTATACTTCTAAAAATAATAAAAGTCAAATGAGATATTAAGTGTTTTTACTAGGAATTCAGTTGGACCCACCAGCTGTTCTATAGGAGAAAGATGTGGCAGTGTGCTTCTGTAGATTACAGCATTGGAAACACTATGCAGCAATTCTACTTTGTCCTACAGGGTCGCTATGAGTTGGAATCAACTTGATGACACACAATAACAACAATAAAAAACCATTTAAACTTTAATCATTTGGGACCTGTTATGAAACAGTCGAATACACTTGTACAAATCACAAAGTATAAATTAAAGCTCTTTGAAAACACAGTAATCAGGGGTATCAGAGTCTGTACATCGATTTCATCTCAGCCAGGAGAATGTTTCTAAAATGGCTAAAATATTTAAAGCATTAGGGGTATTGGCACGACTTGTTAAATGTAACAGGAGTATTTAAGAACCTTCTCAAGATTTAACTAAGCTTTAGAGTAACTTTTATATGTTAAAATAGTCATTCCTCAGTGTTTGAGAAGTTTATATTCATTCAATTGAAAAATTCTCAGTAGCAACACACCAAATGATCTAGAAATTTTCTTCCAGTGGAAACTGTAAACCCGAAAACTTAAATACACACATCTCATATGCTGAACTTCTCTAGCAAAAGAGAAAGGAGCCCTGGTGGCACAGTGGTTGAAGCACTCGGCTGCTAACCAAAAGGGCAGCAGGTCGAACCCACCAGCCGCTCCTTAGGAGAAAGATGTGTCACTCTGCTCCCGTAAAGATTTACAGCTTTGGAAACCTTATGGGGCAGTTCTACTCCATCCTATAGGGTTGGTATGAGTCAGACTGACTCGACAGCAGTGGCTTAGCAAAACAGAACAATTAAATTTTAGATTCTGATTTAAAGCTATGGAGAACAGTCAAAAATTACAGGGATTAAATGCCACCTCTAGGCATAGGTGAGAAGACAAGGACCTAGAGAGGGGATTGATGCTTTCCAAACACCTGAAAGCTTCAAGGCAAAAGCATTCCTCACTAGGGGGAAAAATGGATCTAGAGACCCTGTACAGGATCCAGCTGGACTCACTGTCCCCAGCTTCAAACCTTTGGTGACGCCAGGAGAGCACCACCGAGAATCCCATATACAGTCAGGATCTTCACCTACAAACTCTCCCCCCGCCCCTTTTCTAACCCATAACACAATCTGAGAGATGAAGCTATAGTTTTAGAACTACACAGAAAATGCCCTAGTGCCTGGGGGAAATCAAGAAAACTGTTAAGAGAGATGGGATAAGGATGGCTCTGGAGGGCTGGATCTCAGGCTCCACAGCCCAGGCTCTGGTCAGGAGACTCTGTCATTCAACACAAAGCACCAAAGACCAGGGTGGGGATGTTAACGCCCCGTGGTGCCAGCTCTGAGAGTCACATAAGGAAGGTGACCACAGACATTCAAATCTCAAAAAGCCACATATGTACAGAGGAAGGGCCCAGCAACAGTGGAACAGGGCCTTAGGATGCCTCCTAGGGCTCAGTCCCTTGGCCTCCTCTGCCACCTTTTTTCCTTCATTGAGAAACCACAGTCCTGCCACACATAGCTGGACCCTCAACAATTCATGTCAACCCTCACCCATTTAAGAATAACCCAGTTCTCAGTAAAACTTACTGTCATGGATTGAACTGTGTCCCCCCAAAAATGTGTGTAGCAACTTGGCTAGGTCATGATTCCCAGTATCGTATGATTGTGTAATCTGATGTGATTTCCTTATGTGTTGTAAACTGTATAAATACGAGGTTATATGTGATCTCATGTGTTGTAAATTCTATCACTGTGATGAGGTTATGCTGATGAGGTTTACAAGATTAGATAGTGTCATAATCCAATTTCTTTTGAGATATAAAAGAGAGAAGTGAGCAGAGACACATGGGAACCTCATATCACCAAGAAAGCAGTGCTGGGAGCAGAGTGTGTCCTTTGGACCTGAGGTTCCTGCGCTGAGATGCTCCCAGACCAAAGGAAGATTGATGATAAGGACCCTTCTCCAGAGCTGACAGAGAAAGCGTTCCCTGGAGCTGACACCCTGAATTTGGACTTGTAGCCTACTGGACTGTGAGAGAATAAACTTCTCCGTGTTAAAGGCATCAACTTGTGGTATTCCTGTTAGAGTAGCACTAGATGAGTAAGACACTTACCATTTCCTTGCTCCAGCTTCTGGAAGTCTAAGGGAATGTCATCTCTAAGCCCAATAAGTCACTTCAGTAAGAGGGATGGCAGCGGAAGCAGAGCACTGGGCAGTTTGGAAGCAGAGGAATGATGTTAGGTCCACACTCCAGTCAGAGTAGTTGAAATCCTTACATGCGATTGACAGATGTGCAAGATGGTCGCTCTAGGTCCCCAGCTGCCTGGAATGGACTATCTCTCCCTGCACCACACTTAAGACCTGAAATGGAAGAAGGGTGGGGAGGAAACAGTGTTGAGTGAGCAGGGAGTGACAGGTTTTTGGCTTCCTCCCAGGCTCAGGAGTCAGGGGTCCAACGTTGAAGTTGTGGCTTCACCTATGTAACTTTGTCCCTTACAGATCAACAAACGCACTGTTATTTTATACTAACATGGGTGAATTTCAGGAAAAACATATTTTTCAAGTTTTGTCAATGAGCTCATCGTAGCTGATTCATTTTTAATTATGTGCAGATAAACCCTTCTATTGTGCTTTTAAAAAAAATTTTCATTTCATTTATAGCATTGTATTACATGATGGGCAGTTTTCCTGCTGCTTTCACAATTAACATTGTTTTTCCCCCCTCCCTTCCTTTTTTCCCGTTTGTTCTCAAACCATGCCACCACCAGTTCCTAAGCTTTTGAGAAACTATAAAGATTCCTGAGCACTTTCTTTCAACGCTATAACAATAAGAACATTTATTTTGTCCACATTCTACTTTCCAACAATGGATTCTTAGATATGACACCAAAAGCATGAGCAATACAAGAACAAAACAGATAAATTAAAAGTCTTGTGCATCAAAGGACTTTGTCAGCAAAGTAAAGAGACAACCTAGAAATGGGAGAAAATACAGTGAAACCTGTGACAGCTGGAATTTGACGGGAATGCCTTGTTTTTCCGGGTCTTGCAAGTTTTCTGCCTTGGACAGGGTGCAGTCTAACTACTTTCTATCGCTCATTTTAGTGGAAAATATTTGTTTTCCTTCTCTGACAGGCTGGGCCTAACACAAGTTCTGGCTTTCCCAGGTTTTATTGTATTTGTGAATCATGTATTTCAGAAGGGTTTAGTATCCAGGATATATAAAGAACTCCTACCACTCAACAATATACAAACCATTTTAAAAATGGGTAAAAACTTAAATAGACACTTCACCAAAGATAATATACAAAGGTCAGTAAACACAGGAAAAGATGCTCCATGCCATAGGCCATTAGCAAAATGCGAATAAAACCACATAAAATACCACCTCATCCCTACTAGGATGGCCGCTATCAGAAAAACAGAAAATAACAAGAGTTGGGGCAAACGTGGAGAAACTGCTGGACGGATTGTAAAATGGTGCAGCCTCTGTGGAAAACTCTGGCTGTTCTTCAAAAAGTTAAACACACAATTACCCTATGATCCAGATATTTCCATTTCTAGGAGTGCCGGCAGCGCAAATGGTTAAGCACTCAGATGCTAACCAAAAGGCTAGTGGTTCAAACCCACTCAGTGGCTCTGTGGGACAAAGACCAGGCAATCTGCTTCCAGAAAGATTATAGCCAAGAAAACCCTATGGCACAGTTCTACTCTGTCACATGGGGTCGCTGTGAGTCTAAAATTGCCTCGACGGCACCTAACAACAGATATGTACCCAAAAGGCTTGAAAGCAGAGATGCAAACAGGTACTTTTACACCAATGTTCAGTGCAACACTATTCATAATACCAAATAGAGAAAGAAAGAAAAAACAAACGTCCATCAACATATACATGAAATATTATTCAGCCATAAAAAGAAATGAAGTTCTCATAAATGCTATGACACAGGTGAACCTTGAAAACACTATGCTAAATGAAATAAATCAGACACAAAGGGCAAATACTATACGATCCCATTTAAATGAAATATCTAGAATAAGCAAATGTATGCAGACCAAATGATTAACGGGGGAGATGGGAGGAAAGGGGGGAGTTGATGCTTAAGAGGTATCCAGTTTCTGATTAGGGTGACAGAAAAACTTGGAAACTCACAGTGGTGATGGCTGCATAACTGGTGAAAATAGTGTTACTGAATTGTACATGTAAAAATGGTTGATAGGAAAAGGTTTTGTTAATATATTTTACCATGCACACACACAAAAAGAACATGAAATGACACCATTAAAAAAGAAGAAACTTAGTTTCTTGGTCTGAGTGTGTAAGTGAAAGGAGAGAAATTTAGGTACTATGGGGATGTAGAGAAGAGAGTGGGTGTATCAATGATATAAAGCCAAATTTAGGCTGTACTAACCTAGAAAACATAAGATATCCTAGGCATCAGTGAGCTGAAATGGAGTGGTATTGGACATTCTGAATCAGATAATCATATGGTCTACTATGCAGGGAATGACAACTTGAAGATGAATGGTATTGCATTCATCATCAAAAAGAACATTTCAAGATCTATGCTGAAGTACAACGCTGTCAGTGATAGCATAATATCCACAGGCCTACAAAGAAGACCAGTTAATACGACTATTTTTCAAATTTACACACCAACCACTAGGGCCAAAGATGAAGAAATTGAAGACTTTTACCAATTTCTGCAGTCTGAAATTGATCAAACATGCAATCAGGATGCACTGATAGTTACTGGAGATTGGAATGCAAAAGTTGGAAACAATGAAGAAGGATCGGTAGTTGGAAAATATGGCCTTGGTGATAGAAACAATGCCGGAGATCGCATGACAGAATTCTGCAAGACCAACGATTTCTTCATTGCAAATACCTTTTTTCACCAACATAAATGGTAACTACACACGTGGACCTCACCAGAGGGAATACACAGGAATCAGACTGACTACATCTGTGGGAAGAAACAATGGAAAAGCTCAATATCATCAGTCAAAACAAGGCCAAGGACCAACTGTGGAACAGACCATTAATTGCTCATATAAAAGTTCAAGTTGAAACTAAAGAAAATTAGAACAAGTCCACGAGACCCAAAGTACAACCTTGATTATATCCCACCTGAATTTAGAGACCACCTCAAGAATACATTTAATATGTTGAGCACTAATGACCAAAGACCAGACGAGCTATGGAATGTCATCAAGGACATCATACATGAAGAAAGCAAGAGGTCATTAAAAAGACAGGAAAGAAAGAAAAGACCAAAATGGATGTCGGAAGAGACTCTGAAACTTGGTCTTGAACGTCGAGTAGCTAAAGGGAAAGGAAGAAATGATAAAGTAACAGAGCTGAATAGAAAATTTCAAAGGGCAGCTAGAGAAGACAAAGTAAAGTATTATAATGGCATGTGCGAAGACCTGGAGATAGAAAACCAAAAGGAAAGAACATGCTCAGCATTTCTCAAGCTGAAAGAACTGAAGAAAAAACTCAAGCCTCAAATTGCAATACTGAACGATTCTATGGGGAAAATATTAACCCAGGAAGCATCAAAAGAAGATGGAAGGAATATACAGAGTCACTATAAAAAAAAGAATTGGTCGATGTTCAAACATTTCAGGAGGTAACATATGAACAGGAACCAATGGTACTGAAGGAAGAGGTCTAAGCTGCACTGAAGGCTCCAGGAATTGACAGAATACCAAAAGCTGGATGATGAATAAGGAAGACCAAAGACTTGATGCCTCTGAATTGTGGTGTTGGAGAAGAATATTGAATATACCATGAACTGCCAAAAGAATGAACAAATCTGTCTTGGAAGAAGTACAACCAGAATGCTCCTTAAAAGCAAGGATGGTGAGACTACATCTCACATACTTTGGATATGTTATCAGGAGGGATCACTCCCTGGAGAAGGACATCATTCTTGGTAAAGTAGAGAGTCAGTGAAAAAGAGGAAGACCCTCAATGAGATGGCTTGACACAGTGGCTGCAACAATGGGCTCAAGCGTAACAATGATTGTGAGGATAGTGCAGGACTGGGCAGTGTTTTGTTCTGTTGTAGGTGAGGTCGCTATGAGTCAGAAGCAACTCGATGGCACCTAACAACAACCACCTACAAAAATAAAATCACATTTGAGGAACTGCAGTGTGTAAAGAATGAATTTTTTAAGGTAACTGGATCTGGATCTCCTTGTTATTAATATAAAGGGAAAAGAAACAAAATAGCACTGCTTACATAACTGTCTCACTCATCTAGTGCTACTACAACAGAAATACCACAAGTGGATGGTTTTAACAAAGAGAAATTTATTTCTTTACAGTAAAGTAGGCTAAAAGTCCAAATTCAGGGCGTCAGCTCCAGGGGAAGGCTTTCTCTCTGTCGGCCTTCTCATCAATGATCCCCTGAACTAGGAGTTTCTCCATGCAGGGACCCCGGATGCAAAGGACACGCTCTGCTCCTGGCACTGCTTTCCTGGTGGTATGAGGTCCCCGTCTCTCTGCTCACTTCTGTCCTTTATATATCAAGAGATTGCCTCAGGACACAGTCCAGTCTTATAGACTGACTCTTGCCTCACTAACACAACTGCGGCCCATCCTCCCTCATTAACATCATAGAGGCAGGATTTACAACATATAGGAAAATCACACAATACCAGGAATCTTGGCCCAGCCAAATTGATACACACATTTTTGGGGGGTCATAATTCAATCCATGACAATAACCAAAAAAAAAAAAAAACCATGAATTATAATTCTAAGAAGTAAAAAAAAAACTGAGATTACTCTAATGGCATTGGAGTTCCCGGTGCTTTCTCAAACAGGGCACTTAGACACTTTAAATTTGCTCCATAGGGTTTTCAATGCTGTGACCTTTCTGTTGTAGACCACCAGGCCTGTCTTAAAAGGTAAATTCAGGTGGGTTCAAACTCACAAACTTTCAGCTAGCAATCTTAACCTTTCTGCCACCCAGGAACTCCCCACTTGACTCTTTTACTTTGTAAAATAATTATTACAAAAGATGAGGTACTTTCTGCAACACTGTAGTGTAGCTGACCCTCTAGGATCTGCTAAACTATTCTGATTAGTTTCATTATATGTGCTGCCCATTTTACCCTCATTTCTAATATTCACAGTTCTGATGGTGGGAATGTGCATGGTTTTTGCTCCAAGAAGCCTTCAACCTTTTAAGAAGTGTGGTTCTTTGGTAGCAAAAACTGTGGTTCAATTACTAGCATCAATCCAGCACAGATCACACACACCGGGTGTGTGATCTCTATAAATCCTTCATCGCCTATATTAAGTTTGTTCAGCAACATCCTATTTTACATCACACCAGCTAGGATTGGCTGTATTGCTTCTGAACAATCATGACGAAAATTTCTGCCTTATAGCCAAAGAAATTCCTCAAAACACGCCTCTTACTAAATATTTTCCTTTGAAATTGGGATAAATATGGTCCTAAATGTACCTACTAGTTCCAACTCAGGTTTCTTAATTCTTCATCAGTCTTTAATACCTATAACCATTAAAGGCGGTGGGGGGATATTTGCACACCATAATCTTAATTTTTGTTATGACCAGCAATACTCAACAAAAGTCCTGCCTGATGAAGTACAAAAACAAAGAGAAGCCATTTTAGGCAGGGAAACAGTGACCAAGAATATGCCCCTTGAAGTAAGCACAGACTTCAATTTGAGTTCAGACACTGCTACTTAGTGCATATTTGTCCACAAGCAAGCTATTTTATCTCTCCAAAACTATTACTTTTGTAAAATGTCACAAATACTGCCTACCTCACAGTGTTGTTTTGTGAATAAAATGAGGTGCAGTACATAAAGTACTTAGCAAAGTGCCAAACGCTTTTGAAATAGCTCAATAAATGGTAAATATACACACGGGCCGAGGAGTGATCGTGCCCGATGAGCTCTACATGACTGTAGTGTGTGTCTGTGGTTGTGTGCCTGTATGTTAGGGAGTGGTGGCAGATGAGGCCGAAGAGGTGCGATTGTAAAAAAAAAAAGAAAGAAAGAAAACAAACGGTAGCACGGTGAAGGCAGGCTGGGGGGGG